>NC_083794.1:14085398-14265398 GCF_015708825.2 Lethenteron reissneri
AGACAAACCTGGTCTTTAGCTTCTCCTTCAACTGCTGTGCAATGACTAAGTGGCTCCGATTGTCCTCTCCTATGAAGGAAGAAGAGCAATAAAGCAATGTTTGTTTCGCGCCCCCAACGTCATCTTGCGCGTGTTGCAGAAGTGTTTCTTTCCACACCCGCCGATATTCCGTACAACCGTAGGGCACGGGAACGCGCGCAAAGGTTGCTTGGAAATCAGGGGGCTTCCATCTTCCACCACGAAAATAGGGATCGGCACGAGCGAACTTATGTCCCAAGAACCAGTACGGAGGGGGAGGCGCTAGCTCAGCAGGGCAGGCGTTAATCCCGTCAACGGGCGAGGGGGACTGGAACGCAATCCCAGGCAGCGCCACTTCAATCCTCGCCGCCCACACAGCAGCGCAAGTGCGTCTGCGTGGGGTGGGATAGGGACGGGCTACATACGGGCTACGTCCGGGTCTCCAGGCGCAGCCAGTGCAGGCTCTGTCGGCAGTGACGCACGAGGTGGCCCAGGCTGCTGCTCAGGGTCAAGGCCCCCACGGCGGAATCCACAGCCTGGAAAAACTCTGCAGGGGCAGGACGGGAGGAACACACAAAAGCACATTTCAACTGTCAGCGGTGCTGCTACTGCTGCCGCTGTCTGTACAGGGACCACCGCTGTGATGTGTGGGAGATTAAAAAAAAACATCAACATCACAGACAGAGGAAACGGAATATATGAATATCCCAGGGCTGATGTGGTGGTGATGGGCAAGCTAGACGTCACACCGGGCCGTTCATTAAGCTGAGAATACTCTGACTTGGGATTTCCATGTTAATTTAGCTATGGTATGGTGAATGGAAATAAATGACTGGAAACTGCACAGGAAGCCACTCCTTTTTGGCAAAAATCTCATTGGCAATGGCCAGCATAATGAGGTGACAAATACGCGTACATCTTGTACGACCATGAGTAGTAAACAAAAAGCGCAGGTCTTTGTTAAATCTGCTGCTGGATGAAGGCCTCCCCATTGTGTGCGAGTCATAGGAGTTGTTCTGACCATACCTTCAGGTATAGCAGATACGTGGGAGCACAGAAGTACAGTATAACAATGGATTTTGCTGCACTGCTCTATGCTTCCCACAACGCGGCCCTGTATCAGCCTATAACACCTGTTATACATGGCGGTTGCCCATCCACATCGTTGCTGGCGAAAGAGTTTCCACAAGAGGGAGCTCTGGAGAGTTCCTCGGGGGTATTTTGGCCTTCTCTTCCACGATGGTCAGATGTCTCCGACGAGGCGGGAGCACCCGCACTTTACCCCACCACCACCACAACCTGCCGATCCCACTAGCCGCGAGCAGTGTGTGCGAATGATCGCACCGCGGCAGCAAGGGTCGGCCACGACCGTCTACGGCGCGCTCACAAACTCACTGCGGCTCTCCTTGCAGAGCGCGTCGGCCTGCTCCCACGCATCGTAGCCGTACAGCAGCTGATTGGTCATGTGCACGTGGCTGGCGGCCATCTGATGCACCCGCTGCGGGATGCTGACCACGGCCGAGCCGGAGGACGAGGAGGAGGAGGAGGACGAGGAGGAGGAGGACGACGAGGGGGGCTGATTGGAAGCGTTGGGGCCCCCGGCGCAGGGACCACCTCCGTACGCACCCCCACCGCTGCCCTGGGATCCCACCGAGCCGGCGGGCGATGGCGTGGACGGCATCGGGGATGGTGTGCCGGCCCTGTGTGGGGAGGGGGGAGGAGGAGTATGAAGAGGAGTATGGAGAAAGGAGGAGGAAGAGGAAGATGGGATAAAGGGGGACAAATGAGGAGGAAGGAGGATGAGGGAGAGGAGGAGGGGGAGGGGATGAGTAGGGAGTAGAAAAATGCGAGCAGGAAGGAGGGGGAGGAAGAGGGAAGAGGAGGGAGGAGCAGAAGCAGGTGGATGAGGAGGCGGTGCGCGAGCTGTCAACACCTCAGCCAATCACAGCAGGCCCTCGGGCACAGCAGCCGTGTCAGTATTTATTGTCGTTGTGATTGGCAGTGGTGCATTATTTAAAAAGCACCCCCCCCCCCCCCCCCACCAAGATGTGGTTCTTCATTTTAAAACGTTGTTCATGAAAATTCCCTTATGTATTAAAAAAATAAATTGTAAGGCAACTTAATATTTTAAATATTGTAGTGCAATCATGCCTTTACAAATCCTGTTGCATTTTAGAAATAAATTCATACTGGGGCATGACTACGTTTTACTTAATATTCTTAACGCTCTTCAACTCAGGCTGACAGCATCAATACATTAGCTCTGTCTGTGTGTCTGTAACAGGCTTCACGGTAACTCTTACAATGACGATCCCACTTAAAAAAAAATGTTTAAACCACGTTGCTATTCGGGACTTACTCGATATAAAACCGTGTTGCTATTCAGGACTTACCCGATAGGAAATCAGCCAAATTGATCTTAGGAGTCACCAAAAAGTTGCAGCCATAAACCAGCGCTAAAAGGACCAATCATAGATATGTAACCGCATTTTTCCCCTGACAGCTACCATACCGCTAAATTCAATGATTCCCAAGACAAAATTATGTTTGGAAAGCCATTACAGGATCTACGCACGCACGTGCACGATCTTTATTCCCCATTTGGAAATTGGCAGGTGAAGCGAGAGGGTGTGGCAACGCTTACTTTCCATTCCAGGGAGACGTTGTCTGTGCCGTCTTGGGGGAATTCTATAAATGACATAAAAAAGTGAAACAAAAAATTGTTAAAATATTCACATTTCTTTCTCTCGGGAACACGTAATTTTGGGGGAACTAATCACACATACACACAATGCTATTTGTGTCGTGCGTGCACGAACATGCGCGTGAGTATTTTATAAGCCAATCATGAAGATAATGAAATTGAATAACAAGCTGTGAAACCACATATACCGTCGTATGACGTCAATTGGCTTTAGGGAGTCTGCGTTACATATTTATTATTTAATATAACAAATGTGTGTGCACGCTTGTGTGCGTGTGTGGCAGCATTTCCAGAATAAATGTATGAAACGCTGCGTATACGAAGTTTTGGCCTCGGGGAGTGCATACAACATTTATTTGCACAATACATTCATAGATACGCACAGCCACATGCACAGCACAAACAACACAATTATTCTTACACTGGTATACACAAAAGTATTACTGTAAAGCATTACTTAATCACATGCCATGCCGTCAATAGGTGCAGCGGTGGCACAGTAGTTTGCAAACTGCACTATGAGCCCAGTGACTCAAGTTCGATTCCCGCCCATGGCTTGCATGAGTGGGAAGTGAAATCTAAACCAGACCTGGTAATCTCCCCTTAACCAGCCCGTATCGAAATACGGGAAGTATGTTTATTTGGCACCCGATGATGGACACGGCATAGGGAGGCCTTAATCCAGCAGTGGATTGACAATTGGGAGTAAATTATAACTGATTATTAATTGTGATATAGTGCTTGTGTGGGCGAACACCATGCACACCAGGTTGTCACAGCCAGCTGCTGAGATACATGTTGGGCAGCGAAAGGAATAATGCAAAACAATCCATTGTTGTACTGCACTATGCGTCCACGTCCATGCTCCTCACTGCACTCGAGCTACTCATACTGCTGCTGGGTGACGAGGCGTTGGAGATATTTGAGAAACTCGCCCATCGATTTGACCGCTCCGCCAGGAGAACGAAACAGAAACTTTTTAAATGCAAGCGCATTGTCTCAGCATCCCCGCTGAATTGATACGAACGCCACAATTGACGTCACGAGTCAACAAATGCTCCGGGACAAAGCCTGAAGGAGAGCGAATTAGACACATTACTCCGGAGCCCCATCTGCGCTGAGTGGCGGCGCTGACGCAGGAAGCCATCAGAGCCATTAAGGCATGACACATGCAGGTGAACGACACTCGGCGATGGCACTACTGCTGCTGCTGCGGCAGTTGGCCGCGGCCGTGTTGTTGTTATTCTTCAGAAGCACGCAGCACATGGAGCAATGTCACGCAAACACTGTGCCGAACAGCTCCCGGTACAACGGCGATAGCACATTGGACAGCTACATTATTATACGGCCAGTAAACATGGCATTAAGTTAACCATTGCACTACTGATGTTCACAGACTGCACCAGATACTCATTTTAGGCTGAACTGACCCGAGGGAGGCCCAATACCAGGATTACACTTCAAATGCAGCTGACGTTGTGTATATACCAGGACTTGGCCCTGGGTCTTCCAGGCATCAGTGCAGAGCGTGTACTTAATTTCAGACAGATGCCCCCTCCCCGTCACAAACCAGGGCATTGCCCCCCTCTGTGGAGCAACGCTCTTCTCTCGCTGCGTGTGGCTGGTGCAGAAGCGCAAATTCAGGTTTCTGTGACTAGGTGGCAGTAGACCAATGGATTCTCAAATCTATCTGTGCAGAGCGTTGAGCTTTACCCCATCGTACGGACAGTGGGATTTCCCAGGGTTCTTCGCTTGCCTCCCGCGTGAAGCCAAACCACTCACGAATGTAAATTGACCCAACATTCCAACGGCGGACCCCTCCTGGGCAATGTGTCCTGAGACTTGACGAGGCTCTCCTGAGCAAACATTCGTCGTCGTTTTCGGTCTCGCAACTGCGCGCAGGCGTGTGAGGCCTACCCCCATCTCAATCTAGCAATGCATGCACAACGACACTCGTTAGCCCCGCCGCCACTCACGAGCAACGCCGCTCCGCAAGATTGGTCTATGAGCAACTGGCGGCGGCGATGGCGGCGCACGCTCACGTTCGCAACGCCCGCCAACAAACAAGCGCACGGGCTGCACCTTGAAGTGGTCGGTGAGCGCCCGGGCGTACTTCATGGCGCTGTCTTTCTTGAAGCGGAAAAGGCGGATGTACAGCAGCGTCTGACAGCGGAAACTGCGGAGAAAACAAACGGCAGGGTGACACTCTGATCGCTCCCGGGATCCTTCGGTGGCACCGCGGTTCGTGTTGCCCCAGTGCCGTGGTGTCAGCCTTTGCAATAACACTTTGCTTTGCGTCTCTTTCATGAAACGGGAGTATCCATTCAAACCTCTCGCGGGGCAGTGCAATCCTTCATGTTTAGAGAACGCCCCACAGAAGCAATTATCACAGAGCTGCCTCTGAAAGTCCCTTCAGTAGTATCCTCTGGTCCACACAGGAGGTGGTAGCATTTCCCCACGGGCTCTGCTCCTGAGGGGAATGTTTGTCACGTGACAAGTACATTCTCAGAGCTAATATTTGGTGAAGGAGTTGAAATCATTACCTTGCTGCACTCTAGAATCCCTGGTTTAATGACAGGCTGCTACTTGGGTTTGAATCCAGCAAACTCAGCCGTGCCAGCTCAGTGCTCTGACCTCTGAGCCACCTCTTGCACTGACTGGGGCTTTCTGAACGTGCGATTAACCACGCATTGGCGCAGCTCGTGAAACTGAACGGCGGTGGCACCGGCAGGCATTCTTAAAGAGTGTGGCCACATGAAGGAAAACCGCAAATGAACCCCGCTGCTGAGCGTTTTCTCACATCGTCTTCAGCCATTATATATCCACTGCTGGAGGACGACTCCCCAAGCCATTGCCATCTCTCACGGCCCTACGATGCAACAATCTGTCTCTCATGAACACACGATGGGCCGTGGGCTCCCCTTTGGCTGCCACTATCGTGAATCTCGACCATCGGGGGTTTATTCATAAAATATTTCACATTCATGTAATTGAGTTTATCACCAATGCCTTACCAGATGGCAGCAAGTTTCCGATCAGCGGAGGTAGCGTCTGGTGCCAGGTGACTCCTGAGCCTCATAGTGTACCTGCGGGGGCGGCACGGGGAGCAGGGCGGCAGTCAGGGTACAGTCACGGCGATGTCATTCGCTGAAGTAAGCCTCTGTCTGTGTGCTGGTATTGGTGTCCATATTACAACTAATCCTCGGCTTTCAAGGCTGGCTCAATATTTCAGCTTGGCTAAGATGCTCCGAATTGTTTTATGATTGGTGTGATGAAAAAAAAGGATTACGATGACAATGGAGGTGTGATGATGTGATGACGATGATGCAATGGAAACACAATTTATAATGATGACATCTTGACAGTGATGAATATCTGTGTCACTAACTCCCACCCAGAAGACACACAACGGACGAGCGAAACAACCCCGCCATGCGTAGATTTTCGCGGGTTGTGCTGTCCAGCTCGCCGATGTGTGTCTAGGCTGTACCGTGCATTGTTTGGCACGACGCCCGAGATGCGGGGAATTAAATCCCACCGCAAGGGTGGGGGCGGAAACGTCGGGCGTCGTGCCGAAGAAGACACGGTACAACTCGGAAACACACCGGCGAGAGCCATGCCCCACCAGCATCGTGAATTTCCGGCTGACAAGGAGACGCTGCAGACGACTCACTTGATGAGCTCCAGGGTCTCGGAGAACATGGAGTAAGGCGACTTGGCCTCCAGCGGGTCCCGCTCCATCGCGATGCCGCACTCAATGAACGAGAGTGCCGCGTCCGCGTAGTTGATGGCCTTGCCGAACTTCTCCATCTGTCGCAACGGGGAGGGGCGGCGGAGAGGGCGGCGGGGAGGGCAACGGGGGGTGGTGATAACGAAGCGTTGCCACGGATTCCTACGCTCGCTTGACACGCGTCGAATTGCGCGCAAGAACCGATTACTTGGGATTTAAGGCAAAGTTACGTGCTCATGTATGAAAAGGTAAAGGTGCAGCCCTGCAATGTCCTGCTTATTCTGTTGTGGGTGGGAGGTCCTCTACTACAGAGAGCTCCTCTATAGGGTATTTGGCCTACTCTTCTATCCAATGATAATGTATGATGAGGTTAATAGAACGAACAAGAGAGAACAAGAGACGTCATTCAGCCTGTTCGTATGAGAATCGATCGTTAAAACCGTATGCAAATTATACGCAAATAATGCCCTAAGGTTACATTTAGGATCGAGGAACGAAAAAAAATGTATGAATACAAATAAAAACACAAAACTATACCATCAAAACGTGACAAACAGGACTAAAATAGAAATTTAAACAAATTGTGACCCTATACCATGGGAATCAATAAAATCACTACTCTATGGAATGGTTACATGTCTACCCCTAATGCCAGGCAAACACACACAAAGCAAATTTCTGTCCGTGTCATATTTTTCTGGCAACAACCGAATAAATAGAAGAGGCAGATATCACAGACTCAAGAGTCTACGCTGCGTGCAGGAGGTATCGGCGTGCGGAGAACTGCGCGGGTGAATAAGCGCCATGCGTGTCGGACCCGCACTCACCATGTTGTCAGCCCTGTGCTTCAGCCTCTTGGCTTCGAGCATGTGGTAGTCAGGTGACCTTGGCCTGAGGGCGGGGAGGCAAAAAGCAGACAGCTGTAGTGGGGCAGGGTGGCGCAGTGGTAACACTTGTGCCTCACTTGTGCCAACTAATGACTTGCAAATTGCTCAATTGGGATTACAAACAGCAACATTGCCCCCTACTGAAAAAACTTGGCAGGATCTTCCTGAAAAAAGAGTCGGGGTAAACAAGCCACCCAATAATAAGAATAATAAACTTCAATAACCCAGAGCACAACGTTCTTCGCTAACATTTTAAGTAATCACACCAAAGTCACATACCACGTTGCCATGACCACTCGATAGTGGGCCGGCCCGGTGTGTCAATCAGCCAACTGGAATGAGCGCCGCTGACTTCCCACAAAGTGGTACTCATTTTATTGACCCAAGAGAGGTGATGGTCTGAGTGTGCAGGGTAACGTGAACGGGCAGAGACAGACCGACCAAAAGGCTGACTTTCACGCGCAGTTATTAAATGTGAAAGAGGGCAAAACAAGCAAACATATGACAACACGATGGCCTTGAAAAATAGGAATATTGATGTTGAAAAAACCTATTCAGTCATCTGTCAACTCATCAGGGGTTTTCTTTTAAACAAAGACAATCAAAGCAGCAGCAGCAACAGCAGCAAACCCTCTCAATATCAAGGGCTGCAGGAAAACGGCCGGGAGCGTGCACTTGTGACTGAATCCATTTGTGTATGAAACAGACTTGACAAGACATCGCTGGTAAACAGAAGCCTCAGCTCACGAACCTGTGTCAAGTGAAACATCAAAACAACAACAATAACTCAGTTCGCCCACATACGGCAGTGACGCAACGTGCAGGGAGACATTGGCACCCGTCAGGGGATTTTCAAGTTTGGAAACCAGTTCATGACTAATACA
Source organism: Lethenteron reissneri (assembly GCF_015708825.2). Classification (NCBI taxonomy): domain Eukaryota; kingdom Metazoa; phylum Chordata; class Hyperoartia; order Petromyzontiformes; family Petromyzontidae; genus Lethenteron; species Lethenteron reissneri. The sequence goes on from NC_083794.1 coordinate 14,093,622, forward strand.
TGTTATTTGGATTTAGTTGAGGCTATGTGGAGAGAGCCTATTGAACAAATCATCCTGAATACACCAGAGCTCATGAGACCCCATAAGCGAATCAGTGCCGAGTCCGGAAATTGCTTGGCTTGGTGACCACCGCTAGTTACTCACCGCGGAAAATCTTGCTGCGGTGTGTAAACAGTTAGCACGCTGGATCTCCCGGCGCGGCAGTTGAAACAATGGATACGTTTCTCAAACATCCCCACACCTCTGTCTGTGCAGCAGTACAAATGAGCACATCGCAGTCCATCGGCCGGTCGTGTGCGGTGGGATCAAGTGTCTGGCCAGCGTGGAAGAGTAGGCCAAATATCCTCTGGAGGGTGCTTCGTAGCGTTCCTTCTCATGCACGTCCATCCGCCAGCAGCGGTACGAACGTGAAATTGTGGGCATGCACCGTTGCCATAACCAATGATGGATGGAATTGGCCAAACATTCTAAGACAGCAGGACCCTCTTTGAGAAAGAGTCTTGACACTCGGTGAGATTTTTCGATTGAAAGCTTTCGTGACTGCAGGGATTCATATTCTTGGTTCTTTCGGTAAAGTCACATAGCAGGGCAAATGAAGAAGAAATTAAAAACAAGAGATTTATGGGTAGGCACAGGGCACGGAGAACTCTTCCTGGAGTTGTGCGGTCCTGCCCTTACTTTTCGTCGTGGTTGAGAAGCGGCCTCTTCGGGTCGCCGTGGCCGTTGGGCAGCGTTGGCCAGGGCTCGGAGGCCACGCTGCAGAGGTCGCTCCTCTGACACGGTTCGGCGGCAGAGCTCTCGAGTGAGACCTGGGCAGAGACAAGGGGAGAGGTCACGGCGCTCGCGCTCGCGCTCGTCCGAGCAGCACTCGTCGCATCTGCGATGAGAATCGTGCTACAAGGGAATGCTTCGCTGTATTTTCATCGGTATAATAACAAGGAGCAAGGAGCATGAACCATCGCGCAAACTCCGGTCATCCTCGCAGTGGCGTTTGGCTAGCCATCAAACAAAGACGGTCATTGCATTGCCCTATTTCAGATGCACTTTTGTGGCCATCTGGAACGCTCTTTCTTCTGATATTAGGACTGGGAGCTGTGCACACCTAGATTGAATTTATTTACAAAAAAATGTTGTGTTTAGTTTGTTGTCCTTCCCCCGCACCTCCGATTTGCGTGGTTGGCTACGTCCAGTGCAAAATAAGTTCAACATACAAACGTACATGTTGCTAATTTCACCTTGCCATACAAAAGAAGAAGGTGAGTCTCATGAGTTAACGGTCTCACCCTGCGGCCGCCGGGTCTGACGGGCGGTTTGCTGGGGGCCTCCTGCTGCTGCTGCTGCCTGGAGGCCACTCCGGGCCGGTCCACCTGGATGCTCGGTCCCTGCGGCCACGCCCCATTAACCGTCACCGCGGCAACCTGAGTAGCCCCGGCAACGGGCGGCGGCGAGCTCCCAGGCCGCTTGACGCCGACGGCAGCGTTGGCGCGCCAGCTCGCTCCGTTGTGCCGCGGGGCCGCGTCGGGGTGGCCGGATTTAGGCGACCGGAAGGAGGAGTGGCCGGTCGAGAAAGAGGAGGAGGTGGAGGAGGAGGTGGTCATGGCAGAGGTGGTGTGCCGCTTCTTGTCAAGCGACTTGGAGGACCTGGGTGGGAGACGCGCGACAGTCGTCAAGATTCACTCCGTTAACTTGCAGAGAGAGCGGCGATTGCGTGCACTCGCCTGTCAGCCACACACCGCATTCATGGCAGAGTCACACGACGCGCCAATTCGGTTGTTACAATGATTTGCACTCCAAGAAACATGTCATTACGGTCACGATACACGCGTCGAATCGTGCGTGCGAGGATCGGTTACTCTCGCATGCGGCGACAACGACATGCGATCGCTCTCCCTCCCCCCGGCACGGGCAGCGCACCGCGAAGGTGCCGGTCGGGAGACGTACTGCCTGCTGGAGAGCGGGTGCTTGTGGCGATCGGGCGGCGCTCCGTTGACGGCGCCGTGCTGGTTCGACGTGGAGTCTTTGTCCGTGCGGGGTTTCTTGCCGTCGCCGCCGCGGCTCTCCCGGCTCGTCGACCTGTCCGACTGACGGCCACAAGACGCAGGCGCAGGGCTCGTAGGGCGAAAAACACGCAGGCCACCTTCGCGCCAGTACGTTCCCCGCTGCCGGCGTCTACGACGGCGGCAACGTGGGGTCGGGAGCTGAATGGCAATGTCGAGGTCTGCTGGCCACAGCGAGAGGGCATCAGCGGAGAGTTTGCGTAGTTGTTTTGTTTTGTTTATCCCTCTTACTCCGCTGCAGGAGCACAGACTACAGCGGTTGACTCTATGGTCCACAGTTTGGGTTGCAAAGTAGATCACCGTAGCCCGAGCTCCTTGTGGTGGGCCACCTGTCACGCATTTTTGTGTCGCCTTCAACGTGACTCACACTGTCATCTCAGCAAAATGGACGTCGTCAATTCGAAAACAGAGGAACTAAACACCAAAACAAGGCCCTGAGAGGCGCCAGAAATGGATGGGACGAGGTCTTCCGAGTGACCCAACGCTCAAAAGCCCTAAATCTGACCTCCGGGCCAGAAACCTAAAGGAATATAGCATTAACGTTGTAGCCTTACAGGAGGCACGCGATTACCCGCACATACACCACATTAGCTTATGCTGACTAATTCGTCGGAGCAAAAGAGCCGATTCACCACACAAACGTATCGGTTCCAACCGAAATCACAGAAAAAGTGTGATAGCACGATGGACAGATGTTGATAAAAGCGAAAAGAAGGAAGCTACAATGTGTTTGGACAAGTGACGCGCCGAGGGGGGCGTTATCCAACATCCGTCAAACAGGGTGTGGGAGAAGCAAAAGGAATGCGAGGAAGACCCCCGGATCTATTGGATGACAAACGCCACCACGTGGCCCGATGCCTCACCTCGTGCCTCCTCTTCTCCGCCACCACCAACGTCGCCGGCGGCACAGGCAGCGCCGCTTTGTCAGCGGAGGAGGAACCGTCCCTCTGCGAGCGGCGTCCGGCGTCCCCACCCCGCTCGCGCGACCGCCCGCGCCCGGGCACGTGCGTCAGCAGCGAGAGGTCAACTCGCACCAGGAGCGTGCCGGCCGGCTCCGGCAAATCCAACGACGTCGCGGTCCCGCCGTCGCCGGCACCCGCCGGGGTCGGCGACGCGCTGCGCCGGCCTTCGTACGCGGGCCGCGGAGAACGGACCCCGCCGGCGTGCGGCGCCGGCGGGCGCTCCGTTTCGCGGTCGCTGCCTCGGCCGGAGGAGTGCGCGCGCCCCCGCTGCTCGGCGCCGTCGCAGTCGAGCGGCGGGGAGAGCGGCCCGCTGCTCGTCTCGCTCTCTCGCCGGGGCCTCTGTCGCCACGGGGAGCGGGTGTTGGCGTTCCGGCCGGCGCCGGAGTCGGGCGCGAGCCGGCCGTTCCCGTCGCTGTCGCGCAGCGGGGAGAGCAGCAGCTCGCCGTCGCGGAGAGGAGAGAGGAAATCGCTGCTCTCGCTGCCTCTCCGCTCGCTGTCTCTCGTCCGCGCGTGGACGGTCCTGCCCCTTCTGGAATCGCGCAGCGGCGAGAGCGGCGCTGTCTCCATCGTCGGGATCGGGGACATGAAGAGCTCGATCTTCGGCTCGATAGTCACCGTGCCAGCGGGTCTCCGGCCAGGGCCCGCAGGTTTGGTCTCGCTTCCGGGCAGCTCGCAGTAGGGAGGCGACCGCGCTTTTGCTGCGGGGCTGTCACTATCCGAGTCCGAGTCTGAATCCGAGGAACAGGAAGTGGAGTGGACGAACTCGACAGAAATCGGTGCCACTTTGCCGTTGGCCCGTTGCCGCTTCCGGTCCTTGTCGGACACCGCCGGGCGGGACATTGGTTTGGGCTCCTTCCTGGCGGCGCCTTTCCCCCGGCCCACACCCCGGGGCCTCCCCCTCGTCGCTGGCTCGCTGGGCGGCTGTACAAGTTTTGGCTTTTTCCACGCTCCGCGCGGGGGCTCCGTTTTGGAAAAAACCCCGCCGGAGCCGGAACCCGACGGCGTGTCCGAGTGAACCAGCAGACCGTTCCTGGGCATTGTCATCTCCTTGGGCGGCCCGACCTCCACGCCGGCGGTCGCTCCCCCTCTGTCCACGCTGCTCCTCGGCTGCTTCTGCCCCGTCATCCTGTGCGGCGCGGGCGTCGACACCGGCAACGGCACCGCCTCCGCCTCCACCTGGCACTGCCGCTGAGTCCTGATCTCTACGGTCGGCTCGCCGGCGCTGGGACGCTCCGGCTCGGACGCCACCGACACGGTCGCCACCGGCGGCGTGCGGGCTAGCGGCTGCGGCTGCGGCTGCTGCTGCTGCTGCTGCCCCGAGGTCTGCTGGACCTGCCCTTTCAGCTGCCCTTGGCTCAGGTTGGGCAGCAGCACCAGTGCCGGCGTCAGGGAGCCCAGCAGGCCGCACGGCGAGTCCGGGGACCCGCGGCCTCCGCCCAGCGGCGTCACCTTGTTCAGGTACGGCTGCAGCTGCCACTTGTTGCGGAGAGGGGGATCCGGCTGCATGCAACAGGGGAATCCGAAACGTCACACCATCAGCTGTGACGTCACACCGTCATCCGGGATGTCGCTATGACAGCCGAGACATCACACCATCAGCTGTGACATCACACCGTCAGCTGTGACATCACACCGTCAGCTGTGACATCACACCATCAGCTGTGACATCACACCGTCATCCGGGACGTCACACCATCAGCTGTGACATCACACCATCAGCTGTGACATCACACCATCAGCTGAGATGTCACACCGTCATCCGGGATGTCACACCGTCAGCTGAGACGTCACTCACTGACGGCCAGACAATTACAGCAAATGATTATCTGTCAAATTTATTAGAGCTTTTTAATCATCCACCGCTGGATGGATAAAGGCCTCCCAACACCGTGTTGGATCACGGGGGGTTCTTTTCCTGACCGTAGTTAACCACGTTGGTTCCACGCAGCTTGGGGACGGCCAGTTGTGACGTCACTGGCGATCGCCGATGGCCACGGCCAGATCACACGCGGGTCGTCGGATTCGAAGTGCTACGCCCACCGCTTCCACCCGACGTAGCTATAAATGGACGACATTCACTAGTGTCCCTCTCATTGTGAACCTGCGTAAAATACTGTACCATCTAAATTTATGCTCATTGGCCCAAGGGGATGGGCGTGCTTTAGCATTGGGATGGGGTTGGTGGGGGGGGCACAGGCGGATTCAGACGAGGCACTCAATATTACCCGCTCGCAGCAACATCACGAGTGTCTGGAAATAATAAGACTTGGCATTCGCGCGTACCAAAACTAAATAGGATACCAATCAACAATAAGTCAAAGCACCGCCAGCGGATGGAATCTCTCTCATCTTGCCGAATCTTCTCTCGGCCGCTTGATGAATCGCAAGACAGACGCCGCGGCAGGCGATTCGTGCCGCGTGAGAGGCCTCTGCCGTGTCGGCCATTCTGCTGGCCTACCAGGCGGCCAGGACTTGCTTTTCCGACTCACCTCGGGGGAGACGCGGCCCGGGTTGACCTCTGCTCCTCTCTCCTCCTCCTCCTCCTCTTCTTCGTCGTCGTCATCCTCGTCGTCCTCGTCGTCGCTTTCGCTGGAGCTGCTGGCGCTGCCCGACCCCGACTCGGAGGCCGAGCCGCTGTTGTCGGACTCGCTGCTGTTCCCCGTCTCGCTCGAACATCCTCCCGTGTGGCCCCCGCCGGCTCCCGCGGCCGCGTGCCGGCCCGCGCCCCCCCTCCCTCCTTCCTGTCTGAAGCCGCCGCCGCCTCCATTGCCGCCGCCACCGCCGCCACCGCCGCCGCCTCCGCCGCCGCCATCCCCCCTGCCCTCCCCCCTCCCTTCACTCCGCCCCTCCCCTCTGCTCTGCTCCCCGTCCCAGCGCAGGCCCCCCGGGGCCGGATTCGGGCCGGAGCCCGCCGGGTCGACCACGGGCCCTCGGGAGCTGCGGCACGGCAGGGCGAGCTCGCAAACAGCACTGGGGGGGGGGGGGGGGGGGGAACGGGGGACGAAAAGCGAGACAGTGAATGTGTCTCGTAAAAAAAAAAACAACTAAAATCAATACCATAAAACATTTAGCCCACGAGGTCCTTTGGCTCACGCCCGCGCGCATCTCTGTGTGTGGTTGCACCTTAAGCGCGGCGCAGACAAACTGTCTGAGAGAGGGATCGCGAGATGAACTGCCAGAGCTGCAACACGTGGGAACGCGCGGCGACTGGAAACGTTCACCCGAGCGTTCGATTTCGGTGCGGAGCGGCACGGGGCGGGACCGGCCCCGCGTGAAGCGGCCGCTCTCTCGCCGGGAAATGCAGATTTGGGATTTAGCGCGAAGGAAGCCACGGACGATAGGGGCAGCTGCGTCCATCACGGGCCTCCCAAGGAGTCTCCTGACCTCATAAGGCTGCGTCAAAGCAGCGCGCCCGCCCTATCCGATCGGCGCATTAACAAACGCCAGATAGCACCCGCCCTCAGCAAACCCAATGCACTCGGTCGCCACGCACCAGACGATTTGCATGGTGGGGGTGGTTGGGGAGGCATTGGAACAGGGCAAGCGCGCGGTCGCCCAAATATAGAATGCGCATGCCACGGCGTAAATCTCCTAGAATAGCGCGATCCGTGCTGCTCAGCAGGTCACGACGGAGAGAGGCCCCGGGCAGATGGATGAACACGGCTTGTACCTCGCCACACGAGTGCATGCACCCACGCACCCACGCACCCACCCACGCACGCACCCACGCACCCACCCACGCACGCACGCACCCGCGCACCCACCCACGCACGCACGCACCCACGCACGCACGTATCCAAACTCTCATGCATCCACGCTCTCACGCTCCCACGTTCCCACGCACGCGGGCATGCACCAAAGCACCCACGTACGTGGGCAAGCAGGCGCGGGTGCGGGCAGCACGTGAGACCACAGGCCGGTGTAGTTGCTCGCGACCGCGTCGATAAAGCGATTCCAACATTTTCATTTTTAACAACAAAAAAACCTCCCTTATTTTTTTAAGAAGCAAACATTTTTTGACAACAAATAACTGCCCTGACTCCGACGCTGACATTAATCGTACACACGCTGAATTTTTCATGAAAGTGAGCAGAGTGGCTTTAAAGCGAACCTACTTCGCTGCCTGTGACCTGGGGTCGGGGCCACCTGCCCCGACTGCCACCTGTTGTCGGCAGAGAACGTCACTCGGCTGGTGTCAAAATTCAGGCCCTTCGTTTTGCCGCCTCGGGCTGTGCGTGTGTGTGTGTGCTCTGTGTAATATGCGTACGCACTGTGTATGAGCATAAGCTGCGTGCGTGTTGTGCTCGAGTGTGTGCACGAGCGCTGTTTGTGGGTATGCCGAACTGTGTAAGCTGCATTTTGTGGGGAGCGGCGGTGCAGTGGTTAGCGCACCATCCTCTGAACTCAGCAACCCGAATTCGATTCCCACTTATAGCAATAACAGTGGCGAATATTAGAACTGGACCTGGTTGATTTAAATGAATAACTGGTGTGGTGTGTCAACATCGGCACTGGGGAAACTGAGGGTGTGGTGCTGGCCACACCACTCCCTCGTGTCCCGGCTGCTCTCGCGAACAAAACTTGCACCAACAGTCTCTAAAGGCTACAGCGGGAATCTTTGTGTCTGCATGTGTGTGCTGTCAATAGCGACCACATTTTGGACCACCACCATCATCGTCAACTCAACACGTTGGCTCTCTTAACACATCACGGCAGCCTCCACGGCCACTTTCCATTGTAAAAAAATAAAAACATGAATTACATTCAAACAGAATGCATTTGGTGGTGGAGAAAATGTTTTTCCGGTGTGACCATTCATGGAAATGAATGCCACCTCCAGCCAAATGAAGTGTTTATTATTCAGCCATACGGCCACGCTACAGGCGATGATGGGTCAAGCAGACCGGTCTGTCACTGCATTGCCATGTGCAGCACGCGAACGAATGAGTATCTCATGGCCGGACAGACTGAGTGAATTACTCTCCTCTGCTTCGTGTGCCCTCCGCTTATCAGTCAACCTTCGCTCAATGGGAGGACGCTCCTTTTCAGCTGCTGCCCCGGCTTGTTTGACATTCTCTTCCCCTAGCTGTCCGCACTGCTGAGAATCTACCCCTGTTCAAGTTCAGGCTCAGGCCCTTCCCTCTTCTTCACTGCCCGTGACTGCCGCCCTCTCTCCCACACTCGACGTGAATTGTCTGGATACACACGCCTACTGTAAGCCCATCTCAATTCCCTCTCCGGCCTCCACACTTCTTAACGGTCACTTCCTCCACCGAAATAGAATCCTCAATTACCCATCCCTCCTCTTAAAACTCCGTAGCGTCCTGAGGACACGGTTGCAATTCGATGCTTTGCAAATCCAAGCTGCATTGGTGTCTTGCGTTATGTTACTAAGAGCAATGGCTATAATATGAAACACATTCTCAACTGGTAAACACAGTTTATAGGAGTTAGTTCAGGCTCTGCGCCCAGATGCATTGTGTGTGCGAGTTGCACAGGAATTTATGACTCATGTAATATGATAGTTAAATCAACCAATGCATTGGCACTGTTTGTCTAACTAAATTACATTTCTGGTAGTTTCACAAACAAATGGTATTAAGCGCACACGTGTGTGTCGAATATCAAACGCAGATGACAGAGCAACATTAAAAGCACGTATTATTTATAATTATCAAACAGTGGGAGGGAGCGGTGGTGCATCAGTTTGCACACCGGTCTATGAACCTCGTGACCTTAGCTCTCCATTCCCGACCATTGCTCAAGTCGGTGACGCTGTGATATGTGACCTGGCTCTGAGCCTCTCCCTTCATCAAACCTCAGACTCACCAGCGTGGTGAAGTATGGGCAAGAAGCACCATGACTCTAACGTGGCATGAGGAGGCTTTCATCCAGCAGTGGCTTGACAAAGCGCTGTAAATTATTGTTACCAACAGTCTCATTCTACTGCAATGTTTGAAGAATCATTCCAGTCTTTTGTTATCCCATAACAGACGTGTTATTATTCATTCAACACCATTGTTTTGCACTTAATACTTTTTTCAAAACCCTGCAGTTTTTCTCAATCGGTAGATTAATTTGCTCTTGTATGTCAAATCGTTGGTGTTGTTGTTGATATAATACTGCTGTTGTTGTTGATGTATAATATTGGTGTCGATATATCGTTTTACTGTTGTCGATGTTGCTGATGAAAAGTAAGCCAGCGAGTGTCATACAAAGAGCACTCCGTCAATCCACTGCTGGATGAGGGCCGCCCCCACACCCACGCTGGTCGTGGTGGTCATTTGACCATACCTCACTCCGCTCGTCGGTGCAGCCACGGTGAAGGCGGGGAGCATATACGCTAGCGGGTGGACGTGGGAGCGTAGAAGTCGGGCACAACAAATGATTTCGCTGCACTGCTCCCTGCTACCAAACCAGGAAGCTTCACGGCCGCTGCAACAACCTGGAATGCAACGGTCGTCGCCTGTCCAACCTCTGCACCCAATGTCACGCGACACTAAGTGCATTCATAGGGGATATCATCGCAGGAGGACACCTTCCCTGTGGAATCATCAACTCTTGTTACATTTAAGACGCCGTGTCAATGTCTCGCGTAAACATCGGCGGTGTTAACCCTAATATCCCGACTGAAATCCGACCACGGGTTATCAAAATATCCGGCCAGGTCAAATTGTTCCAGTCGCGTTAATTACCCACACAAAGCAGTGCTTCTCGTGAGCGCGCTAGATAGCCTTGCACAAGGAGCATGTGCGCACCAGTGGATGTACCCGAGTAAAGTTACAAATAAAACAAAACATACAACTTGGCCGTGCGGCTCAGGGATGGCAGTGTCAGAGCAGCGAGGACTCGGACTCGGTTCGCAGCCACGACTCAGCTGCTCGTGATTAAACCAAGCGTTCTCAGCGCATACACAGCTGATGGTGTTGCTTCGGTCGTCCAATGATTGCCAACAAATTTACGGCCAAAACGTGTTATATCATACGAGTTACTTTTTTGCACTGAAGTTGGAGTATTCCATCAGTCAGCAGGTGGCGTGAGGTGGGGCAAAGTGTGGCGATGCCTCGCTGCTGCCGAACACGTCAGGTCAGCGTGGAGGAGTAGGCCAAAGTACCCTCTTAGAGGGGCTCTCTAGAGCTCCCTCTAGTGCAGGCCACACCGCCAGCAGTGACAGGAGCAAGCAATTACAGGGCTGAGCCTTTACGTTTTAAGCATGAGCATATAATTTGCGGAAATCCCAAATGATCGATTCATGCGTGCACAACTCGGCGCGTCGTGAGCATAGAAATCGACGGCGCCGCGTGGCTTTTCTACGCCCCAGTCACCGCCCACTGGAGGAGGTTATTCTGAACCTTGCCAATTCCATGCCCGAGGACTAAAACACGTTTGTTTGATTGTCACGTGATAAACACTTTCCGCAGGGCATGTCAAACAAAAGGTGTGCAACCCCAAGTGGATAAGATGCCTATTAGCGAGACTTCAGAAGAGGTTCCGTGATGTTACATTCCGTCCTCCGACGCAAGGTCAGGCAAGTTGGGCAGTACAGCAAGTGGGTCCTGGCGTGGTGGCGTACACCTGCAACCCAAGGCCTTCGGAGGCGAGGGTTGGTGGCTTACGCAGATTTGTGAAATTTCCAAGCCCACTTGGGATTTCAAGGTGATTAGTCGAGTGAGGTGTTCGTGAGCCCGTCTGTAAGGGACTTTGAGCAGTATCCCCTCGCACAGGAAGCAAAGTACCATTTAAAAAGCAAGTTTGCCAAACACCCCAAATTAAGACCCTCCTAAAATCTCAGTGAGGCTTTCCTGGACAAATAAATGACATCGCTACAACTGTAAGAGTTACAAGTGTGGAAAGGTGGCGCAGTGGTCAGCACACTGCGATAAGAATCCGAACACCTGAGGTCAATTCCCAGCAACAGCTAACACCGGGGACGTAATATCTGAGCTGGTTCTGGGCTCACTCCTTCAAGCAAGCAACATTGGCCAGCGTGGTGAAGTATGTTCAACGACCCAGGAAGCCCAACACTGACATGGCATGGGGAGGCCTTCATCCAGCAGTGGACTGACTAAGGAACTGTTAATTATTATTATTACTACGACTATGAAGAGTTATAAAAGTAAATGTCTTGACCTCAGCAGAATTTGAAGTATAATTTGGGCATCACACAAGACAGACAAGACAAAAGTCCGCAACGTACGCTTCCCTCGGGCGTTCACGGAGACCAGCCACTCGGAAGAATTCCTTCGGGAAACGAGTGACCCATCACCCCGCAGCCACCACGTAGAGTTGACGCTCCACCGACGTAGAAACCATCGCTGCACTGCGCCATCCTCACTACCCGTGCCGTGATGACCCCACGGTGACCCCGCGGTGCCCCCACGGTGCCACCGCAGAGTGAAACTGCCCTTGGGAGGCGCGCCGTTGAGAATAACGACGGAGCTGTTGCCCGCTCCTCTTTCCCCATTTTCACACTCATAAAATCGCCCCCCCTATGCGTAAATCACCGGGAATGCGTTCAGGAACTTGGCACCCACTGAGGACAAGTCTGCCCGCTTTCTATTACCATAATTGAAATCATTTCGGAGAGTGTTTTAGAGGAAACTGTTTTACAAATGTCTCGCCGTAATTTTCCTTAATGTGACGTGTCAAAAAAAAATTGCACCAAATTGACCCTTGATGCCATTAATTCAGCGAGTGAAAGTATACCCCGGGAACTTGGCACTTTAACCAAAACTACAAATATTCGGGGCTGTGAGTAACAACAAAAAAAATCACCCTGCATTATCGCAACACAAATTGTCATAAAAAATATTTTTTTCTTATTAAGTATTTGGAATGCTGCCTGGAGTGGCGGCAGAGCGGTTGGCGACCTGCGCTGCAAACCCACGCGACCTGCATCGACTGCCGGCCACAGACAACTTCCGTGGCGAGCGACAGCGGAATCGGTCCTATTGGCACCCACCCCCACCCCCCTTCCCTTCACCAAGCCTCGCTGACGCAACGTGACAGAATACGGACAAACAACCCCCAAGACTGACAGGGCATGTGGCTATTTTCATCATCAATTATGCCACAATAATTTTGTGTTCAGTTTGTTTTCCTTCCCCGCACCTCCGATTAGCACGTTTGGCTACGTACGGTTTGGAAAGAAGTTCAACGTACACACACATATATACCATGCTGCATAAGCAAGTTTCAACACTAGAATTACAAACCCTGAACGATGCTGACGCTAACATTTGTGCGTATCAGTTCCTACGTTCTGCGCTGCGATCCCGTTACCGTGAAATCGACCGTCCAGTTTCTGAGCACCAACGCTCCATGCCGTCAGTTCAGCGAAGCAATTATGCAAACAAACAGCAACATCGCGCAAAGATAATGTGACCCCTGAGTGGAGGTGTGTGACCCGACACACCGGGCCCGGACCTCCCCCCCCCAACAGCACCCCTACCCCTCCATCAATGCCGCTGAAGGACAGCCCAGAGATCAGCCCTGGAGGGTTGCGTAACAGACAACACAAAAACCCGGCGGCTCAGACAGAAGTGCAAAGCCGGGGGGAATTGTTGGCGGAGAGAAAGCTTTTACCTTTTCTGACACCCGACACCAATCACTTACTCCTAACAGAGATGTGAATCAGGATACTGACAAACCTGACAAGCTGGGTGCACCGTAAAAAAAAAGAAACAACTGCTTTTTTCTTCTTTGTTGACAGTGCAATAAACATTTTAAAAAGACGAATGATACGATAGCTGTGAAATAAAACGCGTGAAATTCGAAGATTCTACGGCAAAATGTTTTCCGCAGGGCACGAACCGTCGTCGCGCGCCGTTGCGTTACGCGCGGTGGCGAGGGCGACAGCGGACTTCGCCAAAATCGGGGGGAGCACCCCAGCGACGGGGGCGCGCGTGTCCGTGACCTCGAGCACGCGTGTGCATGTGCGAGCGCTCATTCGCACGTACTCAACGCAAGTATGTGCGTAATGCGCGTGCGTTCAAATCAAACGAATATTTATCTCTCCGATGGACTCGCAGGCTGTACCGCGTGTTGTTTGGCACGATGTCTCAAGTTTCGCTCCAGACGCTGGGAGCTTATTCAGGAACCATCGAGCCGAACAACAAGTGGGACAACTCGAAGACGCATCAGAGAGCTACCCCATGCAAGCGCAATACGTGGTGCAGCAGTCTTCATATAAATTACTCAGCTGAGTCAGCACTGATGAGATCACGGGCTCAGATCGGGGTTTCTCAAGTGCAGTGCCTTGATGGTCTTGGCCCAGTCACCAATGGCTGCACCACAAACTATCACGTTAAATTTGGTTATGCACTTAATCTTCCAAATTTCTGGCTTCGAGAATTAATCATTTGGATTTACCGGCGTAGAATCAAGACTTCTGTACAGGGAAAACAAAAGTTGAACCCCTAGTGTGCCTAAAGGGACCTAGTGCAGTGACTTCAAAAGTAATATGTAAACATAATCTTCTACGACTGTTCTCTAAACACAGGGTGATGCACTGCTAGCTGCTGACGTTCCTAATGGAAAGGCATTCGAGTCGTGCCATGAGAATGACGGCCAAATTGCAATATAATTGAAGAAATCGAAAGGAGAATCAAAAATGTTAAAGATAAATGTCACCATTTTGCATATTCAGTGAAAACATCAGAGGCTCAAATCTTGACTTAAAGCTTTCGTGACTTTGCCGAAAGACCCAAAGAAATCAGAGGCTCGGTGAGAATGAGATGGAGGCGCCGGTAGATCATGGGATTTTAAATATCACCACAGAAGCCAAATGCAGCAAGGCGTTTGTCTATGGAGGAGCAGTGTGCGGAGATGTGGAGGACCCCATCTGACCTGCACAAGGTCAATAGGTCGACACATTTCATCGATACCGTAGGAGCCAAGTTAGCGACCGAAACAAATGACCGCATTAGCGGGCAGCCTTACCGCTCTAATTAATTGCGCCCTAAAACGTTGGCTCCGCGGCTTCTGTACATAAACACTAAACAAAAGCCTAACTGCGGGGCTAATCGATTTTTTCCCTTTTGCACTCTTCACGCCAGGCAAATAAAGCCTCCACTCCGTAGCTCCACACATTGTTTTGTTCTACGTTACACTGGTGCGGCTCCAAGCAGAGGTCGTAGTCCACACACAAGGGCGGCATTACCGCAGCGGGGCAGAAATTCAGCCCAAACTTTAATAATCGGCCACAGCAGGAGATGCGAGAGCCGCAGCCAAGCGAGGGGCTCTCTGCGCGAAGCCTTTGACAGGCAATGAATGGATCTCATTAAAATGCAGCACGGGCGAGGGCAATCAAACATCAAACACATGGCATTATGCAATTATGCTTAGGAATTTAATTTACCGGTATGATAAAAAAAAAACGTAACTGTTTTAAAATTACTCGTGACTCAGACGCCGGTTTATTTTGAAATAATAAATACTATTAACACGTAATTAAAGCAAATGGACGGGAGCGCGGGGACCGAATAAAGGAAGACATGAAGACGGTCAACGCATCCCCTGAAGATGCCCTGGACCGAGCCAAATGGAGAAGACAATGCCGAAAAGCGGACCCTGCGCCACAGCGGGAACAACGCTAGGAAGAAGAAGGACGGGAGCGCGGGGGCGACCGTTTGGATCGCCGCGCGTCGTGCTCACAATTGCCATTTTTATTCGTAAAGGACCTGCCGCGTGAAGAACGACGATCATCCCGACATCCGTAAACACGGCGAGGAAGCATACCCATGGATGATAAGCAAAAGCGATTTGCCTCCGAGGCTGGTTCTACGTCTCCATTAGGCGCCTTTTGGCCGAGCGGTCAGCCGCTGCCTTCCGTGGGCTGGGTCAAACTGCACCCTCCACTAGCAACGCCCTCTCTAATGATGGCAATGCGGTGGTGGTCCCTTCCTTCGGAGGGAACCCCGGAGAGGACGTCCATCGTGGACATACGGTGATGAAATTGGCTCCAGTGCGGGGGCTAGATAGATGGATGTAGCCTCGTAGTGACGTGTCCTGCTCAAGATCACTTACATTACTTCGCAGTCAAAATGACGCCTTGAACTTGCGCATATTACACGGCGGAATGGACGGCAGCCGGACGCGCCTGACAGTAGGCTCACCGTGGAGATGGAACGATTGAATCAGCACGTGTGGATTGTAACATCCGTCGCGAGTCTATAAGAGACGTCGATGGCCTTGGGGAAGCATTCATCCAGCAGTGGACCGATCCCGGCTGATGATAATAACAATGACGACGAGTATGAGCAACATGGAGATGAAGCTCATTTGGCAAGGTAATGTTGCCGTGCCATCGTATTCCCATGAGCTCCGTGTCGGACATGGCATGGAGGTGTCTAGAGGTGTTAAGGGGATCCCAGTGCAGGGCAGGAGGCGCTCCCAACCTTGACGATGTCTTACCTGGCGATGAGATGTGGATGAGACACGGCTTTCTCTGGCACCTGGGCGACAGAAACAAAAGAAGGGCGGGGGGAGTGGGGCACGGTTATCAGCAAACCACGCGAGTGCACGCGCCACAAGCCTCGTACTCACACACAGCAGTGGCCCTTCGTCACTGCATGCGAGTCGAGCAGGTGAGGGGAGAACCGCCGGTTCATCACCCAGCCTGCACCAGCTTGGCAGCAACCCCAGTGATTCACTGCGAATGGTGCTGCGTTGTTGGTTGAAGAATCACGATCGGGGATAGTGGCGCAAGCAACGCCTGGGTTGGCCATGCCCCGAATTAGCCTTGATTTAATTAACCCTGATTGCGATAAAAACATAACCAGGAAAAAACGGGAGCCGCGCACACAGATAAATAAGTAATCTTTACAAACGCAGGGGCGTACATAATAAATGTATGCCCATTAATTATTAACCGAACCTACAAGTGACCCTCAGATAAATGAGCGCCGCGATCAATCGCGACGCACAAACCGACGGCCTCGCCGGACTCGCGTGGAGCGGCCAGGTGTGGTTCATCAAGCCAGACGGGGCGAGCGTAGGGGGCGAGCGTAGGGGGCGAACTGCGGGGGTGAGCGTAGTGGGCGAGCGTAGGGGGCGAGCGTAGTGGGTGAGCGTAGTGGGCGAGCGTAGTGGGCGAGCTTAGTGGGCGAGCGTAGGGGGCGAGCGTAGGGGGTGAGCATAGGGGGCGAGCGTAGGGAAGAGCGTAGGGAGCGAGCATAGGGGGCGAGCGTAGGGGACGAGCGTAGGGGACGAGCGTAGGGGGCGAGCGTAGTGGGCGAGCGTAGTGGGCGAGCGTAGGGGGCGAGCGTAGGGGGTGAGCATAGGGGGCGAGCGTAGGGAAGAGCGTAGGGAGCGAGCGTAGGGGGCGAGCGTAGGGGACGAGCGTAGGGGACGAGCGTAGGGGACGAGCGTAGAGGGCGAGCGTAGTGGGCGAGTGTAGTGGGTGAGCGTAGTGGGCGAGCGTAGGGGGCGAGGGGGCGAGGTGAAGCGAGGGGGCGAGGTGAAGCGCGAGCTTGACGGATCGAGCGTCGGAGCGGCGACGGCGGCGGGCGGTGTGGCCAGCGTCCCGCGGCCCGTGACCGCATCTGGGAGAGTGACCGATCTCTCACGGTGACAGTTCCTCACGGAGCAATCGTAGGGCAAGGCCTCTGCTGCTGTGGCGGAGGCGGCAGGCGGGAGTGCACGGTGCCGCGGAACAGCTGTTGGCTCCAGCGTTGACCTCTGCAGCATTCCTCCCCAGTGTTTTTGTGAAATGGCTCTATTTGTGAAGGCGCCCCAAACAAAAATGCTGACGGGGTGTCACGAAAACGACGCAGAGTGCTTCACGGTGCCGTATAGTACAGCACGTACCGTGGACGTTGCACCTCCCATAATGGAATTTTTCAGTAATGTCAAGGGATTCATGGATATCAGTTGACTGATTTAGATATTTGCTTGATATTCAATGTAAACTCATGAAGATAAAACGGTTTGTGTCAATTCAAAAACTGTTCATTTGAAAGTGTTCTCCGCAGCGAAACAAGCCAGACAATATCTCCGCCCTCTATATCTCTGAGCTCTGAAGAAGTGCAATTGCACACAAAAAAACCTTGGCCTCCTATACATTTTGTTGCTGTGCTATTGACAAATGCTTTGAGATTTGTTTTATTTGCCCGCGTATTGAGTTGCACTAACGATTTTAGTTGTTGCGGTAACATCTGCCCATGCTATGCCTCTCCCTCTTGACATTTAACCCTCAAAGTGACCGCATGCTGCCATTCAGTAAGAATCCCTCTTCATTTTGCTGCCACACAAATCACGAAAACAGAGCAGCCGAGAGGAGCGGCCAAAGTCCAGCAACAATGAGTGAGTCAACGCAGAAGTGAGCAGTGATCACTGCTGACCTGGGGGGGGGGGGCGGGGAGGGGTGGAGGGGAGGTCCCTGGGCCGCTGAAAAGACGCGCACGACAAATACAGCGGCGTCTCCACGTGCGGCACAATCACACCGCGGATGATTTAATTGGAGGCCATCGCTCCTGCGGCCCATCGCACGCCGGCTCCAGCGGCCAGTCGCTCGCGGTTCCGCCAACCGCCCCCGGGCAGAAGGGGGGGGGGCTCGCTCCCAACTCCACAACCCTAAATTGGGAGCCGTTTTTTTTTTACTTCATTTTTTTTTGCTCCCTCTGGAAAGTCCCATAAAATAAAAAAAACAGAGCGAGGCCATAAAAGTACGAGCAATTTATATTTTTTAGTGGGCACGCAGCGGCGGACGCTCGCAAGCCGAAGTCAATAGCATGCGCTTAGCGGGGGGGGGGGGCGGGTGGGGGGGCGGCTGGGGGGTGGGTGGTTATTATTCATTGTTACAGCGCCGTAATAGGCGCTGAGCGGAGGCCAGCAGCCCCGGGGCAGCCAGGTAGTTTCTGTTTTCATGGACCAAAAAAAAAAAACCTCCTGTAAAACGGTTAAACGGCGATGTAATGCAGCGCGCAGCGTCCCGACTAACCCGCGCACCAACGCGCAGAGCTCCGGGCAAGCTCGCAGAACGGCGCACAACGCGAGGGTCGCGGGCGCTCGGCGGCGAGCCTGTGGCACGCGCAAGAGAGTGCCACTCCACGACCGTCCTCGCGGCTGCTGGCTCCGCCGCCGCGACCCACGTGCTCTGCCGCGTCTGGTCGACTGCCAGGAGATAATGGCATTTGCGGAGCATTTTATGAATCGCAGCTGTTGCGATGGCCGGATGGGTCAGAGGGTTTTTTAACGACCGCGCTGGAGTATTGAGAGCAGGTACCGCCGGGGAGCCTGGGTTCGTGATTCAACTGGGTTTCTCAGGCGCAGTGAGCCGATCGTCTTAGCTGGGTCATTGTAATAACCGCACGCAAAATATTACATTCAATTTGGTCATTCACTTAATTTGGTATATTCTAGCTCTGGTATTTAAAACTAAATCGGTGCGAGTGGCATGTGACAAACAGCCTTTGTGGGGCACATAAACGTGGTGTGCCACCACTGTGGATAAAATAGTGGCCACTTGAAGGCTACTAGAGGCGTAGGCTGCGAAATAAATCCAGCCACGAAATGAAATCCGTCTGAGAGGACGAGGAGATGGAGCAATAAAATCAGCTTGTTCGCAAATGCCGGGTGGATTGTCATATCGCAGAACCATAACTGACGGTCACGACTTGGGGAGGCCTTCATCCAGCATTGGATTTCTCACAGTTAATGAGGACAATAGCGCCAAATTGTATTGGAATGTACACAAACTGAGTAGATAGAGACACACACACACTGTAACACGAACATAACGAGCCGCAGCTGCGTGCTACTACACTGGCGAGGTGAAGGGAGTTCAGTTGGACGTGGAAGCCCGCACAGCGTCCCGCGATCCACGTGCCATTGCTTAACGTGCAGCCGCGGGTAAACGGGCAAGGCAACAGCCGCACATGCGGGGGTTATTAAAACCCCGTGCGGCCGCGAGAGGCGGCGTCGAAGCGTAGGAGCAGGTTCACGCCGAGGGCAGCGTGAAATATCGGTCGGGCGGCACCGCCGTGGCCGCGTGGGACGCTGCCGCGGTGCGACGGGGCAGCGCGCGCTGGACTCCTGGTTGATCGGCGGGTAGCGTGTGCGGTGGGGTAAAGTGTGGGTACTCCAACCTCTTACAAGACGTCTTGGCCAGCGTGTACGTGTACACCCTCCAGAGAGGCTCTCCAAGAGCTCCCTCTACATGGAGGCCCTTCTAGGAGCGGTGACGTCAGCAAGCAATTGCAGGGCTGCACCTTTACCCATTACTACCATGGCGGCCTTGCTGTGTGGACGATTCTGAGGAGGCACGGTTACCTTGGTGGGGATATGAGGCCCATGCGGCTCTCTTTATTATGCTGTAAAAAATACCACATTTGCAATTCCTGGCTGCGAAGCTTTTTTTCTGGTCTGTCCAATGCCTTGAGCGCTCGCGGGGTTTAACGGGCGAGGGGAGAAAACGGGAAAGGCTGCAAAAAGGAGCCAGGCGAAGAGACGGGAGGTGGGATCCGCGCGAGGTTCTGTTTAAATTTGCGAGGTGCGAGGCAGGAGTAAACGTTCAGACCGCACGGAAGAACAGACGCAAGGTGTGCGCTCACGTTAAGATGCCGCTGGACTATTCACCAACTAGATTAGGGTGGGGGCAATTGGTCATTTAAGACAATTAGATCACGAAAACATATTATCCGTTTCTTTTTTTGTCGTCAATTACTCCCTTGCAAACGGCAGCTGCCCCCAAATCCTACAAGCCGTTAATGTCATCAAACATCGCCCATCGCCTCCCGTCCAGCGGCACACGTGGAAACAGAGGCGAGGGTTTTTTCCGTGTTACCGAGTGTTCGAAGCGATGATCAATTACTTAGAGGAAGACCACGAACCTGACTGACCGTCAACCGTGAAGCACGCAAAGCGAGAGGCCGATGCAAAGAGATATCGGCGAAGCGCTCGGCCGTGCACCGACCGCACAAAAAGGGCCGAGGGATTAAGGAGAAGAACTGATGATTTAAATGATCGTATATCCCGGCTCTTAACTGAAAGGTGCCATGCTGATACTCGATGCTGTGCCCTTGGCAGCCCCTGGCTGCGGGGAGGGGTGGGGGAGAGGCAGCGCTAACCACAGAAGCACGGTTCACATTAAGGGCAACGTAAATTATGGGCCAATTACTGTAGCAGCTTCACCGTGTGGCGGGGGGTTCCCAATCCCCCAATGGGGGGGGGCAGGGATCCCCAAGCGGCATAGGGATGGGCCCAGGGGGTGGCCACCAAGGAGGGGGGGGGGCACAGATAGAGAGAGAGACGCGCCGAGTCGAAGGGCAGTGCTGCTCTGATGAGGGCATTGGGGGGGGAGGGGGGGAAGCCCTCAATCAAGGTGAACGTGATTGCTTTTGAGCTATAGCCTTTTGCACGCGTAGAGCCGTTTGACAATCCACTGCTGGTTGAGGTCTTCCCCAATGCCGCGCGGGTCTAGGAGGTTAATTGACCATACCTCACCACTGCCGGTCTCCAGAGGGATATGTTTCAGGCCCAAAGCCTCTGTTTGACGCGTGACGCTAATTCTAGCGTTGCACCAATTCAGGACAATTTATTATTTTTGCTTGGCAAAAAACGACAATCCATGCTGTGCGGGTCTTTGAGGCTAATCGTCGACGCTTCACCATAACTATGAATGTTTACCCAGCAAAGCCTCATCAATGCACGCCAGCCACGCTAGTCAATGTGGGTTGGCAAGGGCCTGTGACCTCCCGATAGAATAGCCACGGTGAGCCCCATTTATTCTGCTTGCTGGACGGCTGCATTTTAAATATTTAAAACAAATGACCGAGTCTAACCCTCGGGCGAGAACAGGTAGGATAAAGGTGCTGCCGAGGAGAGACGTGATTATCGGTCTCCAAACACACAGGCGGCGGTTCTGGCTAAGACCGATTCCCCCGTCTCCGCCGCTCCTTTCCCTCGAGGTGATCGCGGAGCGCCGGTGCTCATTTCGGGCTGACCTGACCCGCTGGGTAAGGCCCTCGCCGGGGTAAAAAAAAGCCGGGGCGTAATTGAACCCTCGGTCACCGCCGCGCGATTGAGTGCGCCAGACAGCCGATGCGGCTTGCCGCAGCGGCCGCCTCTTTAACTATTTACAAAGGGAGCTGGTTTATTTGGCATTCTCTGTCTCGCGCAAACAATCACAGCTCCGAGGAGCAGCGGTTTTTAGTTCGACGGCGGGAAGAGTGCTTCCAGGCGAGCATTCCGTTAGTTTGCTTTTAGGCTGGGCACACATGCACGTGTTGCCGCGATGGTGTAGCTGGCCAGCGGGGTGGACTTGTAATCCGTAGGTCGTGGATTCTATTCTATTCGATCTCCCCGGGGCGCGGCAGTCGAATCAACGGGCGAGTTTTTCAAATCCACCCGGCAGTATAAATGGGTACAGCACACTTAGTGAATCGGCAGGTCGCGATAGCAATGGGGTCTAAAGTGTGGCTACTCCCACCACTACAAAGATGTCTGGCCAGTGTGGAAGAGTAGGCCAAATACATACTCCCTCCCTCCTGTCAAGCAGTGGAACGGGCAAGAATGTTCGAGACTTGCACATCCACGATCGACGTGGCGAACGCATGCCGTCAACGCGTTCATATTTGTATTTTTGTCTTCCCCTGACAGCTTGCTACGGCGCTTCAAGGGACGTATTCGCGACCTGCGTTGTACGAGCGGCAGCAGCGGGGCAGAGCGTTGCACTTTTTAATCACGCCCATCTGTAACTGTAAAACACACTGTATCTATCCCAGCGCCTTGGGGTCTGAACATGCTTCAAACTTCCCACTTAAAAAAAAAACTTCGAATGATAATTGACAAATGACCACCAGCTGCGGCCTAGGCAATGAGAAAAAAAAAAACAACCCGTATCGCGGTAAACGTCAACACTCGTGATCCAATTTCTGACTCGTTCCAAGAAGAAAAGAGCCCAGCTGATCCCATCCTCGGCAAGGCGGATTTGCTGCGCATCTGGCGATGCAGGCAGCCACAGATTTTGCGGATGAATTTGCACCGAACGCTGCACAATTCCCAACGAGGTGTTTGCGGAGGTATTTTTGGTACGATGATTTGTGTATTTTCTTAAATATGCTGTAAATATATTGGCTTTGAAGGCGTTGCCTCGAGAACGGAAGTGCTGCTGTATAATACGCAAGTTAAAATTACATTTGATATATATTGTGGAATGCGTGCGCGGTGTTTTGAAGGTAACAAATGTAAAAAAAAAATGTTGTGAAGAAAGGCCATTCGCCAGAATGTTGGGAGGGGGCGAGGAATGTTTAATATATAGACAAGCGCCCAGGCCTATGACCAAATCACCCAGCCATGTGGCTGATCTCGCCAGGTCCCAGAAGCTAAGCAGGGTTTTATCGTGGACGTAGTGCTTTGTTAGGCAGCCGACATGCACAGACAGGTTGTTAGCGGTTGCCGTGGGGATTCGTGGGGGGCAGTAGGGGGCGAAGCAGTGGAGCAAAATATCAGAATCTTTATGCATACTGGAGGAATCTTTTTTTTACACATGTCCGGTAGGGGCGGGGTCAGAAAGTTACAATAACAAACAATACAAACACACGATAGGAGTGTGAAGAATGGGAAAGGTAAGCAAATCGCTAACAATTTTTTTACTAAAATTAAACTTTTTTGAGTTTGCCAGATAAGACCATCTGAGCTATTCGCTTCTTTTTCAGAAGCGACCTGGCCACAAATGATCGCTCAACCAAGTGGAAATGTATAGCAGCCAAATCATCTTTATAAAAGTCTTAACAAATAATATTGATCTCAGATTTATTCTCCACATCTTCACCAACCTGCACTGACCAGAGTGGTAAAGTTTGGTCAAATAAACCCTTCATCCAGCAGTGGATTGACAAAAGGGCTGTGGGTGTACACGTACATTCCCAAAGAGCCACAGTGCCTGCCACAAGTGGTGACACCTGTATCCAACCATAGCTGCCCCAGTCGATTGCTTGGCGGAGTTTCAATTTGACTTGCTTTGCCATCGAAGGATGGGGGGGGGGGGCAGGGGGGGGAGTTCGTCAAACGAACCAAAACATCTCCCTGCTCAAACATTACTGTTGTGACACGCAGCCCGCAGCCAGATGTGAATTAATTTCCACATTCCTATGACAGAGGTGGCAATGAACGTTCAAATATATGTTTGCATCCCAGGTGAGTATAGTTTTTACGAACAACTCTCCAAAGGCAGTGCCATGGAGCGGTGTTTCTCAGTTGGAGTCCTCGCGCTACTGCACTCCACCTTTTCACGATTGCCGGTTATTTTTCACTCGTATACAAATTAAGCCACGACACGTGGTTCGCACACTGGGCTTGCGATGCAACAGAGTTTGCAGGTTCGACTCCAACTCCTGGGGGCAGCAGCTGAAACAGCGGCGCTGGCTTCTCAAATCCCCCCCCCCCCACTTCGTCCCACGTCTGTCCACCCCGCAGCAGAAATGGGTACACCGGTTAGTCGATCGAGTGTGGTGGGGTAAAGTGTGGGTACTGCCACAGGTTGGTAATCATGGAAAGCTGCACGGTGGAAGGTCGCGAGGACTGGATCTGTAGAACGCTGCGATAGCGTCGTGTGTGTGGGGGGGTGTGTGAAGCCATCAGGGAGCAGGGGTTGTGGGTGATGGGGTCAGCGCTTACCTGTTCACCATCGCTCTCATCGCTGCTCAGCCTCAGGTCATCCTCAAGCATGCTGCACAGACACAAGCACAAAGGACGCGCGCTTAGCAAGCTCTCCTTCCGAACGTAAAGCAGACGCGAGACAGGCAGAGAGGTGTACACGGCAGGAAGAAAATATGAACAATAAACATTACTTCTTCCCCCTTGCGAGAAGGCCGTAGTATTTACAACGTGGTCGACCGTCCATGCGCTGCGCCTGCAGAGTCTTCAATGCGATCTTACCTAAGGCAGCCTGACCTTCCCGGCAGCCCCGAGGCTACGTAGCACGCGCGAGCCCGGCGTATCTATCACACGCGTGGGCGCACGTTTGCCGGTGTTTGTGACAGATGGTTGCTTTCCCGGGTGGGAGCAGAGTCTCAAACTGGCGCAAAACACAGACAGATCTTCCCTCGCAGTCCTTTGAATGTCCACGGGGGTGTTTTTACGGGCTATCGTCATGAATATGAAAAATGTGTAGATTTTCCAGTAAGTGTACGCAATTAAAACATAATAAATTTTTATAAACAAAGCAACGCATGGCGGCACATGCGCCGAGCCAAATTAAGACTGGGCTCGCAGACAATGGAAATGGTTTACGAGTGTTTAAAAATAAATAGACAACAAAACAGTGCCATCACGCCAACGCGCGCCTCGCGTGGCACACGAGGGCAGCGCGGCCGGCAGTCGGGGAAGGGCATTTCGAGCGGCGGTGGCCGACCGCGAAAGGGGATACTTGCGAGCGCGGGACAGGTTGCCAGGGTTGCTATTCAGAACGCGCCACCCTGCCTAATTTACCGCGCGCTCCAATTAGGCGCTTCGCGAGCCTCGGAACAAATGCCGCAGGTGAGGGCCGGAGGGAGCGGAGCTGCGATCTCGGGTGGCCAGCATCTGCCCGTCACCCGTCCGACGCCGAGGGCCGCGCCCTCGGCACTCCGCTGCCACCGGGAGCCCAAAAAAATCACCGAAAATCGGCAGCGCGGCCGGCCTCCACCCCAGCCGTACGGCGGCTTTTCCGATTAGCGCCGCCGCGGACAGAGAGCGCGCACCGCATCAACGTAGATCCGGACAGAAAATGCCACCAAGGTCACGTCGCGGAAACCGCACACCGCGCGCGCGCGACACGGCAGAGCGCCGCAGACGCTCACAGAGGGCGGGGTGCCTGAGGTGAGGCGGCGGATGCCAGATTTACAAAAGGTTATTGTCGCACAGCTTTTGTCTAATTTAAGCTCAGCCCGAGGGCACTTGATTAATTCTGGAACAACCATTATTGTTTTATTAAACAAGGGGGCAATAAACGGCAGAGATCTACCCGCGACGGGCGCGCGTGGCCGTCCAGAGCGCAGGCAGCACGGGGTGGCAGCCGTTGAGCAGTGTCCCATAAGCCAGACCGATGTCACACACCAGCTCTACAAGCTACGCTAGCCCCAAGCCATGCCAACCCCAGGTCCACACTCACTCGTGCCTTCCCAGACTAGCTCCAATCCATGCTCGGCTCATTCCGCACGAGACGGAGGCCATGTTCGTGCCTTCTCAGGCAAGCCCAATGCCAAGCTAGCCCATGCATTGCCTAATCATTCCATCCCCACACCACTCTGGAATCATACCACAACTATCTCCATTCCAGCCAAATGCACCACCAGGGCAACACATGCCACACGAGACGATGCCACCATGCTAATCCCACTATCCCTACGCCAGCCCAGTTCCACTGTGGTGGCTGGTGCTCGTTTCTACCGTCGCAGAGGGGTCGTGACCCCCGCTGACCTCTATTGGAATCATCGACCGCGAAAGCGAACGCTTACGCGCACCTGGGAGCGACTGGAAAACACCACCTGCCAAGGGGCAGCGCGCCGGCTGCTCAGACAGAAGCTCAAAAGAGTTCGATTCCCATATCGAGTGGTTGGTGCACTCCGCTACGAACAGAAGCCACCTGGCTCGATTGTCAAACACGTATAATATCGGCGGTTGAGTGAAAACCTGAACTCGTTCAGCAACCCACACTGACCAGTGTGGGTTGGTCAATGATCATATAACTCTCACGGGTTGTGAATTGTTCTAAAATTGTGTTATCCCCTGCGGTTATTTGGCAGGTCAACAATAATAATAAAAATACGTGACTTTACGTTGTGCCCATAATGTAAGGAAATTTCTCAAGAGCGCAGAAATACTACCAAAGTCCACCATTAACCATTCTGTGAACTGTTCCATGAAGCCCTTGCGACATGGTTCACAACGTAGTGCGCCAGTATTAACTCGGAGCCAGAATTCAAAACCAGAGAATTTCCCCTGCGACTCAGAGCGACCCACCCTTCCAAAACAGGTATTGTTTTTCAAAGGGTCCTCCTCGCATGCTTCAAACCAGAATACATTTTGGCTGGAGGCTATGTTTCCATTAGAAGCACGATATATAATTCAGCTTATTAGAATAAAAATGAATCCACCATTTCTAATATTGCATTGTTTCTCTATAATGACCATGACTAACATTGTGCTGCGATTTAACTTAACACTCATCCACTCCGTCCTCTGCACTTATTGAACAAAACATAACTTGGGTTTGGACACAAAGCAAACCCTGAACTATCTCGATAGAACAGCCACCATTCGCCACTGAGTGGCGGTGACGTCACCACGCTAGGTGCATCACAAAGATAAAGATCCCCCATATAGCCTTAGCAGACTGTAGGGGCAAGTGCTGTTAGCGAGCACCTATAAAGGCCGGCACGGCACACGAGGGGGTGGGTGGCCGCGTTTGTCTCCCTAGTGGCGATGTTTACACATCGCACCAGGTACTGATTTGAGGCTGAGTCGACCTAGGGGAGGCCCAGGACCGGTTCAGATAATCGTCACTGGTGTTGGCCGTGAGCAGGAATCGAACCCGGTTTGCCAGGTTCGTAGCGCAGCGCGCTAACCGCTGCGCCACCGCTCCCCACTAGGTGCACCACACACACACATATACGCGCACAAATGCCTCCACACGCACACCCTTCTCCATTCTGGGTTCGTCCACAATCCATCTCCCGGGTTTTACTGACAGAGGTGAGATTCGTGTTTGAAACCTTCTGGATATCCCAGGCTCCCATGCCGTGCATGCGTGATGGTGGTCACGTAGTACGCAATTCTTTTTTTTATATTTTTAAAATATATATTGTTGTTCACAATGTCCAATGTCGTCAACTTGTTTTTTGACGTACTGTATGGTAGAAATCTGGGATTATTGCGGTGGCCCCGCCAACAATCGTAATGTACACGTATGTATGTTGTATTTATGTATGTTGTATGTATGTATGTTGTATGTATGTTGTATGTATGTTGTATGTATGTTGTATGTATGTTGTATGTATGTATGTTGTATGTATGTATGTTGTATGTATGTATGTTGTATGTATGTTGTATGTATGTATGTTGTATTTATGTATGTTGTATGTATGTATGTTGTATGTATGTATGTCTGCTGTATGTATGTTGTATGTATGTATGTTGTATGTATGTATGTTGTATGTATGTATGTTGTATGTATGTATGTCTGCTGTATGTATGTTGTATGTATGTATGTTGTATGTATGTATGTTGTATGTATGTATGTCTGCTGTATGTATGTTGTATGTATGTATGTTGTATGTATGTATGTTGTATGTATGTATGTTGTATGTATGTTGTATGTATGTTGTATGTATGTTGTATGTTGTATGTATGTATGTTGTATGTATGTTGTATGTTGTATGTATGTTGTATGTTGTATGTATGTTGTATGTATGTTGTATGTTGTATGTATGTTGTATGTATGTTGTATGTTGTATGTATGTATGTTGTATGTATGTTGTATGTATGTATGTTGAACTTTGTTCTCACCCAAGGTAGCCAACCATGCTAATCAAATGTGTGGGGGAAGGACAACAAACTGAACGCAAAAAGTAGTTAGAAAGAAATACGTTCTCAATCTAGACGACGATGATTTAAAAGTACAAAGTTCCAGTGGCTTCCTAATATCGAAAGAGCGTTCCAGACGGCCGGAGCAGCGCAGCGCCGCTCGATGCGGTGACCGTTCTTTTTAAATCCTTTATATGAAGTTCACTTGCTTGCTTGCTTGCGCGCTTACGACCGTGCAAATCTTTCGGTCGTTTTTTTAACCCAATTCCCGTCATCCAATCGAGCTGACGTTTTGCACACAGACTCGTTGTGCGTGACAATTTATTTTCGTGAAAAAATGTTTCCAAAATTATCCACTTTTTAGGAAAAACAATTATTCATATTTAATTTAAAATGCCAATGTGATAAAAATGAATCTCTTACTCAAGAAAAACAGAAATGAATAATAAAATAAAACCGATGCCACGCATATAAAGGATTTATAGTGAAAAACTTTGTTTTTACGGGTTAATTTTTTATTAATTGACAAAAGCCGCTGCTGCGAGGATGACCACCGGAGTGCCGCGTGATGGTTGATGCTCCTTGCCGAGATCAGCAAGGTGTTGTGGTTCATTTGTGGCAAGCACTTTGTGGTGTCGAATGAGTGCAATATGTGTGTCATCATAACTCGAACAGAATCAAAGGATTTGCGATCGCCATCACAGCTCGGTGTGCGTGGCACTCGCGGTCAGTGGGATGGCTTCAAGGAGCCGAATTTGAAGAAGCTTCCGGCACGTGGCACGTAGCGCGGCGCCGTCGTCACGAAACGACACGCCGGGTACAAACACACGCAAAATAAAAACCGCGTCGGAGAACTACACATTGCGAAACGATTAAGACCTGTCAATTGCACTCTTTAACTTCATCCCCAGGGTGCGCGCGGGTTATGCAAAAAGCGTGGTTCGAAAGAGACGAATGGTGCTCCGAGATGCCGTTACGTTTCCTTTAATCCAAGGACTCGGAAAACCGCTGTGGACAGAGTCGGGTGCCGTTAGAACCCCGCACGCACAGGCACAGCTGGCCTGGCACTTGACCGATGTTATGTTTTATATTGTACCGACACACTGCACTTCCAATTGCTCGATGTAGTATGACATTATTAGTCCGTGTGGGGTTTTTTTTACGTATAAAAAGAAAGCACTCTGAAGAGAGAATTAATCACATTGAAAAAGCACACCATCTGTTTGTGAGCGGCGATACCATTGTAAATCAAGACTCCTTATAAACAAAGTACGCGGCTTTATGGTAGAAATCTATAATGGTAATTATATATGTAAAAGTCTGCCCCTGTTTTTTTTATTTAAAATAAACAACCACCTTGTAAATAGCCGCTATGCAACTGAATGACCGGCGGTGGCTCGCAGGCTTGAATACCAAGTGGACTCACTCACGAACGGGTCACTCCGAAATAGAGAGCGGTATTTGCATCTCATCCCCGATGGTCATCGACAATTTAAGACGGTAGGAAAGAGAACCACCGAACGGGCACTCTCTTGCTCTGAATGTACGCGCAAAAAATAATGTCCTCCTCCTTCGTCAAAAGGACGACGGGCATTTTTAAAATCGCGATGATTGACGCCCTCTAAGTGCACGCGTTAAATGAGCGCGATGACATTTATTTTTTTCCTTCCAGGCCGCGAGGTCAGGGGGCAGCCGCCGGCTTGGCAGCCGCGTCGGCGCGGCTGCGACTTGCGGGGCCATTTGCGATGCAAAGGCCTCGTCAAACAAACACTCCTCAAGCCACCGCCGCGGCCTCCTCATAACCCATTAACCGTAATTTACCAAACGGTTAATGGCGCTGTAAATAAGCAAGATCGCATATAATGCCTCCCGGATAATTGAACCCTTAAGAAGCGAGGAGGAAAAAGGTTTCGTCTTCCAAAAAAGAAAAAAAAACACTCACAGACTTGCAGCCAAATGGAGGGCTTGGCGGCTGTTTAAAGTGCGTGGGGCGGGCGGGGGGGGGGAAGCAATATTTCGTTGCGTAATCGTGGCCAGAGATATCATTCACGATCAGAATTGGCCACCAA
The DNA here is from genome assembly GCF_015708825.2 of Lethenteron reissneri. Taxonomy (NCBI): domain Eukaryota; kingdom Metazoa; phylum Chordata; class Hyperoartia; order Petromyzontiformes; family Petromyzontidae; genus Lethenteron; species Lethenteron reissneri. The sequence goes on from NC_083794.1 coordinate 14,123,217, forward strand.
AAAGATTTCACAGCGTGAGCAAGATTCGGCGGTGTACATTGGCTCAGAGCGTTAGATTCTTTCAGTCTTTATAAGGCGGTGCACAGACAGTCTCACAGAGCAATGTCTGTGAGCGCAGTCTGCGCCGTGGCGAGCGGTGGAAGCGATTGTAGCGGACTGCGCTACGAACCCAGCGACTTTGAGTTCGATTCCTGGCCACACCCAATGTCAGTGGCGAGAGATATCTGATCCCAGTCCTGCGCCTCTCCCCCTAGGTCGCCTTAGCTGTAAATTATATGGTGCGGTGTGTAAACATCGGTACTGGAGAGACAAAGGCGGCCAGTGTGGTAATCGGAAACATCACCCCATTAGGTGTTGTGCTGGCCTCAACAGGTGCTCGCTAATAGTGACTGCGTCAAAAGTGAAAGATGCTTTGTTTAAAAAAGAGTTTGCACAAAGTGTATCGTTTTCAACATGAGTTTTCTCCGATAGTTTTTGGTGACTCATGCCTTCACTTGTGACTTCTTCAACAAGGCAAATAGCTGGCTCTTCACACACCTCGAGCATCTGCTCTGGTGGGCACCCAAATAAATAAACGAAACCTAGCCGAAGATATTTTCCGTCACCATGATGAGCTGCTGGATATTGACCATTGTCATCATTGCCACGAGTCATGAACTATTCGCTGCTGGATGAACGCCTCCCGAAGCCATCGCCACCTTGCGTGCTGCGATGCTGCAAGGCTGCGCGAGCACCACCCGCGCTGCAGCCGATTATTTACCTCGGGCAAGCCTCGCCTCGTTGTTTCTGGAGAGTTCTGCTACATTTGGATGTTTGGCCATGTTCCGAAAGTGAGTGCTTGCCTTCGTGTGGGAGTAACCCAGAGCAGTCAAGAAAAGACGCTGAAGTCTTTGGACGGATGGATTAAAATAATCCATCGCGGTACCCGCCGTCTCCTGCCCCCCCCCCCGCCCCCCCGAAAAACCTAACCAGGCCAGACTCTGCCGAGTGGCGGGGGGCGACACGGTTGCCGGGTGAGAAGTGGCCTCAGCAGCCCTCAACGCGCGTGGCAACGGAGGCGTTCTCGCGATTTGGCGCAAGCCCACGTACGCACGCACGGCCGAGTAATTAAATTACCAAATGAGCATCTCGCTTGCGATTCATCCTTTCTCACCTTGCGTGTATTTTTCTGGCACGGAGAGTCACACCGTCAAAAGGTGGGGGGGGGGGGGGAGTAAAACCCTCGAGTGGACAACGAGCGGGAGATGGGGAGGAGAGGGCGGCCGGGAGCGCGGAGGAGAGGATCGGCAGAACTCCGCGTGTCTGTGACGTTTAGGGTCGCCACCTTCGAGCTACAACAAGCGGGGACGTATCATGAGATGAAAAAAGAAAAAAAAGACCTCAACATATCGCAAGAGGGGAGAATTATACGCTCATGCAATCTGGACACTTTTATTTCTGGAAGCGATTTTCTATTTTAAACGTGCAGGTTTTTGCATCCATCATTTACGATGAAAATAAAAGTCAATCTGATTTCCTGCATTTGTTTATTCTGACTTCCTGGACCGTGTTCTGGTGATGTTTGATGTTTCTTCAAGTGAAACATCGTGTATACAATTGAGCCAAATTTCGTTGTGAGATTTGCTCTTCCACTGACCGGCGAGTGAGATTTAAAAATGATCATAATTGGCGCGTCGTTAAGCGCTCATGTACCGCCTGACAATTGCGTTTGTTTGGCAGGAACTTAGCGACACAAAACTCTGGTCAGTTCTGTACGTGGCCTAACCCATGAAATAAATTGTAAATGACATTTCTTGCATATTTAAAAAGCAAAAGGTAAAAAATATTTGAGCAAGAATGTAGCAGTTAGCGCTACGCTGCGCTATGAACCCGGCAGCCTGAGTTCGATTCCCGCTCACGGCCAACATAGGTGACAAATATCTGAATCGGTCCTGTGCCTGCCTAAGGTCGACTCAGCCTCAAATGAGTACCTGGTGCGGTGTGTAAACATCGCCAGTAGGCAGACAATCGGGCGTGGTGCTGGCCACCCACCCCCTCGTGTGCCATTCAAACCTTCATAGGTGCTCACTAACAGCACTTGCCCCAACAATCGGTAAAGGCTATACCTAAAGGCTATATCTTTGTCTATTGTTTGTCATAGAGGACAACTAAAGTAACGTTACAAAATATATATGCAGTTGTAGATTTCACCTCATTATTATTTTCATTGCAATGGTTTCCATGGAGGATATGTTTTGGTACAAGGGCCTTGGTTTTACAAAAGGCGCCTTTAAAGAAATAAAGTTTGAATGACCGATTAAACAAGAGGGAGTGTATCATGTGTCTCAATGGGTTTATGCCATCTCATGGTTAAATGAACAAAACTGACCGGAGTGGTGCATTTGTTATCATTATAATTATCGTACAACTGACCCCCTCAAAAATCCTGGGAAAGCCGGAACAGGAGGTGACCGTAGTGGCGTTCCGTTTGGGAAATTCACCCAAACGCCTGAGAGTGCACACACACACACAGACTCGCACACAAAGACAAAGATACCCCATAAAGCCTTACAAAACCCAGAACATTGGTGACAGTCATCACCTATATTGGCTGCGAGCGGAAAACGAACTTGACTTGCTGGGTTGGTATCACAGTGTGCGAACCGCGACACTGCAGTTAAACACAAAAAGATCCCCCGTGTAGCCTTAACAGACTGTAGGGGCAAGTGCTGTTAGCGAGGACCTATGAAGGCCGGCACGGCACAAGAGGGGGTGGGTGGCCAACACCACGCCCGGCCGCCTTTGTCTCCCCAGTGGCGATGTTTACACATCGCACCAGGTACTCGTTTGAGGCTGAGTCAACCTAGGGGAGGCCCAGGACCGGTTCAAATAATCGTCACCGGGTCGCCAGGTTCGTAGCGCAGCGCGCTAACCGCTGCACCACCACTCCCCATAGACACACGCACACACACACAGGTGCTATGCCCTTGATCCCCCTCCCTCCCTCCCACCACCAAGACAGGATACGCGGTAGCGGTTGCACATCCAGGCACGGGGCACTGGCGGCAGCGCTGCCAGGGCTCAGCGCAAACACGGGCCATATGGCGCAGAGACGGGGCCAGGAAGACACGGCTCGGCGCTCCATCGTCCGCGGCAACCCACTATCCCGTCGCCATGGCAACCGCGCAGCCATGGTAACCAGCCGGCTCCCGATGCCCTGACTACACCGGGCACCATATGGCACCGATCCCCGTGCCCCCCGCTCGCTCGCGCACCCACGGATTGGCGCCCATATCCACACGGCTCGCTCCGATGGCTAATTCACAATGTATCCGCTGACTTTATTATTCGAATCCCTGTCAGGCAAACTGCTGGGGACTGCTTTAAGCGCCAGATGGCCCAAAGCAGACACTTGATTAACACATTTTATGAATACATAGTACCGTCGATACATATTGCAAACGGATACTTGAATGCATGTGCCGAGCGGCTGGGCGGTGGGTACGCGCACGGTGTTATGAACCCAGCGACCCGAGTTTGTTTGATGGCCGTGCCTATCAGCAGTGGCGATATCTGTATCGGTCCCGGTACCCCACGTACCCCCCCCCCTCCACTCCGTCAACAACCAGAACTAAGCCGCCGTGGTGAAGTATGGTCAAACGACCCCCATGACCAACGCACTGTGGGGAGGAGGCCTTCATCCAGCAGTGGATTCGCAAAGGGCTGTACTGTATCGCGACGAATAAAATAAACTAATTTGCATATTGACAGCACAATCCTTGCGTAATAGGTAAGCATTCTGTGGTTGGTTATTCAACGTACGGAGGTTATTTTCTCTTTATTGACGAGATCATCACACGTGACGTTGAACACTGTTTGCCTTCCGCTCCGACCATGACTCCGTGCTGAAACGGACAGAGTTGCAATTCCATGCCATCTCCCACCTCTTCCGAGACTGTCCGACAAAGTGTGGATGAGTAGGCCAATTACTCCCTAGAGGCGCTCGCTCTAGAACTCATTCGAAGTGGAGGCAATTCCACCAGCAGTGGCATGAGCAAGCAATTGCTGGGCTGTGCCTTCACCTTTTTACCTTGACAGACCATTCAAGACTTCCCGCAGCTCCGATTAGCACGGTTGGCTACGTATGGTGATAAAAAAAAGTTGGTTCAAAATACATACAAGACTTGGCTTTATAATCTTTCATGGAGGGCTTGGTGCATCGAGGTGGTGTTCGTAAGAGAACATCAAGAGACTTATTCTCTTGGGGGGGGGGGGGGGGGGAAAGGTTTTTGAATGATGACAAACCACTTTGGAAAACCATGAAGGTCAACAAAAGATGTTTTAGGATGGATTGTTGCGTCACGAGACCGCGAGCCTGGCGACGGCTTGAAGACGACTTTATCCGGCAGCGGATAAATCATGGCTGATAGCGACGACGATGACGATCGTGACAATGCCTTATCATTCCGCACACGTCCACGTTGGAGACGCGGGTGGGATACACGTGCGGCTGTGAGGCCTACGCACGGGGCGTTTGTTTATTTGTGAAGCGACGGGCTGATTGACGGGCGCTTACGGGAATCCGCGGCTTTTATTTTGTACATATTCCTGCGGGCGGCAGGTGAAGCGCAACTAGTCTGCCATCCGGCTGCGGGCGGCGTTGCACAACGTAGCGGCGGCGTCAGCGGGGGCGGCAGGCGGCGCCCGCGTAGCCCGAGCCTGGCGCCACGAGCCGCCGGACTCCGTCGCGTCCCACACACAGTAGCGTCACCGCGACGTGGAAACCCCGACGTTCGTTTTCGTCGACGGAAAAATTATTCTCCGGTGAAGTGTTTTTATTTCGGTGAGCCGGTGACTGCGAGTGGACCGAACACGTCGAGCGTGACGATGACTACGAGCCACCGAATACCAAAGCGTGACTGGCTATTTAGCCAGGCGGTGGTGGTGGTGGCGGCTATGGATGCGTGGAATGCAGCACTGTGGAGGACAAGGGTTTGTGGATCACACAAACGTCCTGAAACTCCCTTCCCGCGGATGTCGAAGAGGAGCCATACCCCCTGGCTCGCCCACAGGGCCCCCTCGCATGTGTAGATTTTCCTCCCACATCTTCATATAAAGAGGATCGCAGAGCTTGGAAATGTTTTCTTCGCACCAGGTCACCACCTGGCTGCTGCCTTTCCCGTCTGCCTGCGGCTTTTCCTGGCTCCTGGGGAGTCGTCTTCACTCCTCGACTAAATTAAAAGAAAAAAAAAATTCCCCATGAACGCCGAACGGAACCAACATCGGCGGCACGGCTCGCCCTTTTCCTCCGGCGAAACGATCGCGAAGTTCCCCCCAAGAAGGAGGAGGGCCAACGTGACGCACACGAGCAGAAACGATCCGAAATAACGTTCGAGCGCGCGTCCCCTCCCTCAGGCGAGGCAGCCCGGCACTCCTTCCTGCCCGCCGCGCTGAGTCAAAGACCCACCCCCCCCACCACCCCCGGTGCCGCCGCTGCGACGATGCTCGCAATGCCGGACGCGGCCGTCGCTCGCGATGGCTGAGCTCAACGGAACGGATCGCCTGCCCGCTGCAGATAAGGATGGTGTCGTTTTTGTTGCTGCTGCTGCTGCTGCTGTCCCCGCAGTCACGCACTCGCGCTGCAGGCGCGTCTTCATTGCGGGGGGCGCGGACGTGACGTTCCTCAACGCATTCTGCTCCTCCCTCTTTTTGAGCCTGAAGAGAGGAACAAAGACCTATCGTCTGGAAAACACCTGCGACGGCTGGGCGTCTGTCTCTTATTGACAATTCACGCCCGGTTTCTCTCGATCGGTCTCTCGTGATAAATTTGGTTCCCCCGCTTGGAAAATTCGAGCAGCAAATGCTCTTACGCTTGGCTTCTTCCTCGGTAACTGAGTATCTTCTTCTTTGCTTTGTGTTGATTTTTTGATGGCGCAAAAATGTTTGACTTGATAAAATTCTAAACAGGCATAGTTTCTGCCACTTCACGTTCACATGTAACCTTCGTCATTGTTCGATTGGATTTTACTCCTTTATTTCTCTCTAACACAGGTTTCCGTTGAAATAGAAACTTGTATTCTCAAATGGGCTCTCGCCTGGTTGGTATAAAGGAATTGAAGTAATGAACCGGTGAGCTCTCGGATGCTCTGCACGTGACGTCAACTAACGAGACACCCATTTACAAGGGGGCCCTTTTATTTCAAATATCACGCTCACTGCTTTTGTCTCTCGCCTTCCGCTGCGAGATGAAAAACGCGGATCGTTCCGCCGGTGAATTCTGAGACTCACCATAATTGATGACGACCAATGCTACATCCCTGCACAATAGCGAACTTGTCTCTCAAATATCACAGTGACCGGAACGCAGCCCGGCGGTGCGGAATTTCACAGCCCGGTGCCCGAGGGCACCTCCAGCAGCAGCAGCAGCAGAATAAGAAGAAGTGGCAGACGACAAAAAATAAATATCACCAACATTTTTTTTCTGCCCGTCGCCCACCCACCCTCCGCGGCCGGCGTGCCGTGAATGCAGACGACCCTCTCCGTTTCTCCGCCGGTGCACACCGCACATCTGTGCCGCCGCAGAAATACGCATTCGCCCTGCCACGAACACTCGTCCGTTTCTTTTCTTTTTTTACGGCTCAGACGAGCCCCGTGTGCTGTTCATGGAATCCGAGCAGCGTGCGTCAGAACGTCTGCCACTCTTTTCCCCTGCGTGGCTTTTTGAGGTTCCGGGCCGTCTGCCCAAGATCCCCTTTGTCTTCAGACACGTCTGTCTCTCTCTTTCTTTTCCTTCTGTCTATCGATCGAACTTCATTTCTTGATTATCGGCGTGTCACGGACCGCGACTTGCCAAGATGATGTAAATCTTGGGCCCTTGCCGGAGGGACGCCGTGGATGCCAGGACGTGTGGGTCACACGCTCGTGGATTTTTTTCGAGGCAGGGGAAATAAGTTGCAGAGGTAAAATGTCGGTTGAGTGAAATGAACGGAGATTGCTATCACTGTCACTGACAGGTTTCTTTTCTCCTTGTTTTTAACAGAGAAAAGCCTCAATAATCTCTCAGGATAATTTTCCTGGCTGTCCTCCTGCATTGCAATGGTCAGCCAATCCATTTTTTCAGAACAGTTTCATATGTGGCTAGACGTCAGTCAAGCGTGGAAGAAGAGGCCAAAATAAACTAAAAACTATACTAACATCCTATTGAGCCAGGTAAAGCCCACTTTGCTATGTAGATCTTTTTCAGAAGTGACCTGCCACAAATAATAGCTCAACCAAGTGGCTTATCGTGTGGAAATGTATAGCAGCCAAAAAATATTCGTAATAATCTCAACAAATAATATTTATCTCAGATTTATGCTCCACACCTTCACCAACCTGCATTGACCAGAGTGGTGAAGTATGGTCAAATAAACCCTTCATCCAGCAGTGGATTGACAAAAGGGCTGTGGGTGTACACGTACATTCCCAAAAGAGTCACAGTGCCTGCCACAAGTGGTGACACCTGTATCCCACCATAGCTGCCCCAGTCCATTGCTTGGCGGAGTTTCAATACTCTAAGCGGAGGCCCTTCCGCCAATAGTGGCGTGAGCGAGCAATTGCAGGGCTGCACCTTAACCCTTTAAATGCGGGACACAACCAGAGTGCATGGAGAAAACCCATTCGTGCGAAGCGACAACGCTTCATTCGTACAGATAGGTCTGACAACGACTTGCTGTACTTCACAGCCCTGCAGACTGGATGTCTCATGCACAAGATGACCTCTGCGATCTACCAACTCTGAATCCTAAGCACCGTGTTACCATCATGCCCGGCTACACACGGGATGCGCTACCACCAGAACTGACATTGTAATCTACACCTAACACATCATCATTGTCCGAGTGACAACTATGGTGGCTGAACTAATACCAGCGAAGGGTCTTACAGATATGGACAAAGACCGCTCGAAGAAATGTCAACAAACCCTCGTGATATTCAATTTCGGCTTCCTCTTTCGGAGCGTCATTGTTTTGAGAGTACGATTTTTACAAAGCGTAGGCGAGCTCACTTAAAAACGCCGCAGTCCAATTCCTTAATCCCACTCGGTGACTCATCTTCGCTGCCCATCGTGGACGCCGCGATGCATCCAATTTCCAAGACGTCGAGTATCCTGTTGGTCACGAGCCCCCCGCCATTCAGCCACCCGAGCCGCCACTGATGGCGTGAGCGTAAAGGGCAGAGTGTGTGTGCGTCACTTGTGTTCCACTCACTGCTGCTGCTGCGGTGTTTGCGTGCGCGTGCCTGTGCATGTGCGTGTGCCCGCGCGCGTCTGCCCAGCGCTGTTTGACTTGGCACCCAGCCATTCGTAACCTCCCCTTCCTCGGCGACGCCACCCTCCCCTCCCCCCCGCCAACAAGCCCCAACCCTCCCTCCCTTCGCATCATCGTGATCCCGCTTGGGTTCAGCGAACCATAACTAAAGCCACGTGAAGGCCAAGCAACAGCCAGCACGATTCGCCCCTCTGTCAAAACGGACGCAGGGCGAAATCCGCGCAGAGGTGGAGGAGTGGCGCGGGTGACCGCCGACGCCGTCGCTGACCGGATTCTGAGACGCGGCACTCACTGAACGCGACGCCGTTGGCCGGAACAACGCGTCGTCTGTTACGATCTCGGAGGCGCCGCGTTATTAAAGCGAGAAAAACAACTACGGCGATAGATAAGTGGAAAAAACAAATATGCAAGCGAGTCTAAAGACCTGCTTCGAAGGTCATTGATAAAAAAAAACAACCGTGCGTAATCCGTCTTTCCGACAGCGCTGTCATCATAAACGCAGGCGGACCGTGGCGGTGTGTGTACGCGCGTGTGTGTGCGTGTGCACGCGTGTGCACGCGTGCGTGCGCTGCTGTGTCTTTATGAGGCTCAATTACCGAGGTCGTCCAGGTGCACACGCACGTGTGCAAGCAACGGAGGCAGATCGGCAGAACGCAGACGGCATTAATGATGAACCAATTAGGGCTCTCCGATCCGACAAGGCGGACATCGTCCGTTCGTGGTTAGAATAGAGAAAGATGACGTACGTGTCAACTGATAACGTATCAACGTGTACGTCAACAGTTTTCATTCCGTTTCCGTTCCACCACCCACACTCGGTTGCAGACATTCGGGAAACACGCGGCAGACCGCACCGAATGTTTGAACAGAGTTTGCCCAACGCCAGCCTTGTGTGGTACTCAATGCGATGGGTCAGAATGAATCAGCGTCTCCCAGCGACCGAGACGACTCGACCTTCCAATCAGCTGCTTTGTGCACGGCGAGTAATACGACGGCCAACAGTGACATCCGTGTATTGCGAGTGTCCATCTGGAATTTGGTGCTTCACTGAAATTATAAATAGGACAGGAGGCCGTGGTGGCTCAGAAGTCAGAGCAATGAGCAGGATCTGCTGGGATCCTGGGCTCTCATGCGAGATTCAGCCACTGTAGTGAGTTCATGGTCTGAGCCCGGTCACCAATAAGGGGCACAACAAACCTGTCGCATTAAGATATGGTCCTGAGAGGTGCATTCAAGCTCTGAGAATAAAACATATATCAGGTTTGAAAATGGTGTCAACTACTGGATTCTCATGACTTAATGCCTACAGAAATTTAAGTCAAAATACATGGAAGCATCTTACTGCTCAAACAATTGCTGTTGGCATCGCTCTTCTCTGCTGACTGGCCTGAGTCATTGGTGGAAACTCGATATTCCTATGGCAGGGGCTTGTCTCTTCACGTTTAGATTACGGTTGGCTTCCCACAAGGGGAGTACTCAACCGCCGACTCGAGAGGAGAGATGGGCTGAGTTAATGTCAGACAGGGATTTAACTATCGTCCGAAAATTATTGGTTCTTTCGGTCAAGTCACGTAGAAGGGAAATAATAAAATAAATAAAATATAAAGCAATACATTTTTTTTCCCTTCTACGCGACTTTACCGAAAGAATCAAGAATATGAATCCCTGCAGTCACGAAAGCTTTAAAAAAAAAATTTCATCCGAATGTTAATTTCAATGCTTTGACCACAACACGATCTGCTCCTACTTTATAATAAAAGTAATCATAAAAAACAACAGAGTCAAAGTTTTAAGCAGCGAGCTGCTTTTGAGCCTGCAGGATCCGAAAAAACACCCGTGCGACAGAAAAAAATAACAATCCAGACACGTGACGTTGTCGGCTCGTAAATCCTTCAGCGTCACGCCTCGCGGCACTCCGGCCACAGCGGACGGGGGGGGGGAGGAGAGATGAAAGCGAGAGACGCAGAGGGGGGGCGGCAGCGGGGGGGGGGCTGGGTCCACCCCTAAAAAACACGGTGCTGCGGGCCAGCCCGTATTACGGGTGACCGCGGCGCTGAGACGCGGCAACGCGAGCCGGAGCCGCCCGCCGTGCCGGGCCCGCTCCTCCCCTGGAGCCCTCCTCTTTGCAAGTCTCAGCGTGTTTTTCTTTTTGTTTCTCAGCGACATCAAAGTTGGTCATTAATACAAAAAACCACCCTATTCTCTCCTATCAGACAATGCTCTCCACGGATCTGACAAACGATCTCGAAAAAAATTCAACGCGTACTATAAATTACCTTTTTGGAGCTTACGAATCGGGGGGGGGGGGGGGGAAGAGGAAGCGTCCGCCAAATTCTGGGGCTCCGTCAACAGCGAGAGCGTTTATTTAACCTCCATTTAGCCGCGGAAAGAGGCTGCAAGATGCTGGGGCTGCGTGTGTGCGATTGGGGAGAGTGGGGGTGTTGTTACGATTTACATCTCACGATTTAAATTTTAAAAATACCATCAGCCTGGATCTGGAAAGCTAAGCAGCGTAAAACCTGGTTGGTGGTTGGACGGGATACTGCCTGGGAATACCAGGTGTTATAGGCTGGGGGCTGCAAAGTTCCAAGGAGCTATATCTATGTAGTTTCCTCCAGCATGCCAAACACTGATTGATTGAATTGAAAAATGTCCCAGTGTAGGACCTTCCTGAAAATGTATTCTCAAAACTCAGGCAATTCTCGATTTTTAAAAAGCTGATGTCAAAAGTTTAGACAGTTTCCTGTTGCCATCGCTCTTATGTAGCAGTTGCACGCTGTTGGTCACGTGGTCACAGTAAGAATCACTGAGGTCACCAAGTTCGAATCTTCAACCCCTTATAAATAAACTGGGTTTTAAAGTGTAGCAAGTTCATTGGTGAGTCCTTCATACTCAGTTTGATTTTTCACTTCATTTTACTAAACCCCTTCTCTTAGAATAACAAAAAAAATTTGACTGCCGTGAGAAGAACATTTCTCCATAACAAGCCATGTGGGAAACTACAGCATCTGCTAGTGTGTGGATAAAATAGGTCACTGGACGTGACCTCAGATGTAGTTCTGTAATATCTGCCTCCACGGGCCACTCCATAATGGGCACGTGGGTGATGCGCTGCTCTGCGACAGCCCCTAATTGACACGCCCTTTGCATCACAACTTCATGGCGACATCGCCACTGGAATAGAATTAGGCGGGTTGGGGGGGGCCTGGGAAACAAGACGAAAAGAACGCAGCCTCCGTTTTGTGTTCTGGGGGTAGAGGGAGGGGGAAGGCCTCCATTGCCACGCCATCGCTGCGGCCTACCGTGGAGCTGCCCCCGCAAGGCAGGGGGCACGGCGCGGCGCCACAAGAAATCCCCCCGTTGCTGAGGAGGCCCCCTGGCCCTCCCAGGACCCAACGTGCCCACGAGCTGGGTGACGTCGACCAAGATCGTGTTCGTCGCCGCGTGCGACCTCGACGTTCGAACGGCTTTGGCCTCGATCGCCCCGCTCAGGCCAGGACCGCTCGTTGCCACGGAGCTGTGGTCGGCGTTGGCCACGTTATTCCTTCACTCATCGATTCCTCTAATCCTGTCTGGGAGGGTGTGGGGTCGCGGTGAGGCCTGGTGGATAAGGACTTGGGATGCAGAAGTGGATAAAAGAAAACCCCAGTCTCAAATTTGAAGAAACAATTTTTTTGTATTAAATCCACGTTGGTTTGGTCAAAGTCAAATATTTACAGCACCGTAATTTTCAACTTGATTAGGTGATATATATATGGGTGAGTGTACACAAAAATCCGACATAATGTACATATGACTGTTTTAATAACATATTGGTGCTTTCAAAGGATCCTGACAGTCACGGCCACCCATGTGGAAGCCTCGGGTCAGGCGTACGGGGATGAGAGGCGACTGGAGCAGCACTCCCTTGGCGCAACAACAATCGTCCGCTGTGTTTTTGGTATTGTGATTTATTTCCCCAAGTCTTCAAAAAATATCTTTAAAAAAATGTTTTTAGTCCGCTCCATTTTATTATGAATCCACGCAAAGCCCAAACCTCTCCAAAAATGTAAGCACTTATTGATAGTGGGATGTAATGCTCTGCCAAGATGCCACATCTAAAAGCCAGCATGCACGATTGTTATTTAAAGAATCATCTGCTGAGGTTCAGCTCACTTTCTCTGCCAGGCAGCGCGAAGGAACGTCCCATGTGGCGTGTGTGTGTGTGTGTGGGGCACGCTCCGAACCCTTTGTCGAACTGCTCGTATGCACACTGAACCGGTTGTGAAAGGACTTTCATGTACAATGGTGAGCAAAACTTAATGGGTATAAAAATATTAATGTCACCGTGTACTCTAAGCTTCGGTAAGCCACGAGCTCTCAATAAGCACGCATGGGGAGGGGAGGGGAAGGGAAAAATGTCCAGAGATACGCGCGAGAGATTTGAAAGCCTTCAATCCCCGCCTCGTCAAAACGGTGACACTCACGCGCGTGCCGACAAAACCGTGGCAGAGAAACCCCCAGCAACGCGACAGATGGCATGCGGGCGTGCAAAAAGAAGTGAGCCCCAGCGTTGGAACGTCACACGATGTGCGGCAGAGAGAGAGAGAGAGAAAATAAGAGTAATTCCAGACTCACGATTTGTGATCCGCCACATTTGGTGGCTGACTTGCTGGCGTGTCGTGTCGCTCTGTGGGTACAATTGAAAAAATAAAAAACGTTCGTGACGGCACCTTGGAGGTGGAAGCCCGCACACGTCCATTACGATTCTCTATCGAGTGTGAGGCGATTAACGCTATTAGTGGCAAGGGTAGAAAATCAAGGACAAGGGCAAAAGGTCACCACCACCAATTCCAATGACATCACCACACCTCGTGTGGGAAGCAACATCGATAATGTTGCATAAAATACCCGGCAGCCCACAATTATATACATGTATTTGTTGATATATATTTTTACAATTTGTTGGCAAAGTAACTCTTTACTGTAAAATATGCACATTGCGAAAGCAGTTACTGGGGTGGGCTGATGTAAATTATATCCTCGAATGCGTGAGGACCTGGGGGGTGCGGGGGAGGCGGGGGTAAGGCGTGGGGTGGGAGGGGGTTGTGTGAACAAAAAAATATTGCGACGTGAAGAAACTTACTCTGTCCACCGTAACCCGAGTTGATGTGAGCGTCCTGCAGGAGCAGCGGGAGAGAAAGCAATTAGCGACCGCAATGTATTTGTTTCGATGTGTCACGTGACCCACGGCCGGCTTGTGCCAGCTAAAATCAGTCAAACCCTTAACTGGATTTGACAAAATTGCTGCCCCCCCACCTACCCCCGTTTGAAGTTGTTGTGTAAACAACGCGGCGGTAAACTCTGAATAGGGACGCGGCACCACCTGCTTAGCGAAATTAAAACCTTGCAGGAACGCGACCCCTCGGCTCCTCTGCGGACGTTGACGGGACCGGTTGGGGCGCGCCGCCCACGTTCGTAACGCGCCGGTGCCACGAGGCGTGGTGGGGGGTGGGAAAGAAGCAGGGGTCATCCTCACGACTTTGTGGATGGACCTTGGCAGTTGTTTAAACGTAAATTTGGGTGGTGAGAAATGAAGATGTGAACCAGCGGGGTGTAATATGCAAATGGTGGCCTTTCACACTGAATCAACAGGATGAGAACTCAGAACATTTAAGCTTTCCCTGCGGTTCTCGTAGCCAAGAGACATTTTTTTTCACAGTCTCTGCCGAGCTTTGGGCAGGGCTTCGCAATGCAGCAAACGTGTAGAAATTTATCCCGGCGTCTCCTGGCACAGAGCCCCCCCCCCCCCCTCCGCCGCACACAGGAAACTTAACACACGACGCGAAAAAATATACGTGCGGAAATGTTCGCGAAGATACCGACGGAAGAGAAATAAACCTCTCGGGGCGACGCACATTCATCACCGCCACCGCCGCCACAAAACCCCGGCGAAGAACTCGAGACGCCGCGGCCACAGACCCCCTGCGACGATCAAAACCCACCCGCCGAGCCTCACTGACCGTAGAGCCCCCCGGGCAAGGCCACGCAAGCCCGGTGACCCTCCCGCAAATATCACGGAGCGGGCGAACGCGAGCGCAGCGGCCGCCACGGCCGCCGCCGATGGCGCCGCGGCGCAGAGCTGGGAAAACCGCCCGGCGAGGCCGCGCCAGTTTGGCACCGCATCAACTTGGCTCCCGCAGAGACACTGTACTTGAATGAGACTGACCTTGGCGGGAGGAGGAGGGATGTGGGTGAAGGGAAGCTTGGAGGGCTCCGTCTGCCCGGGGGTGTGGATGGCGGTCAGAGGGGGAGGCCACGAGTGGGTCATCTCCTGCGCGCGCACAGCAGCAACACAAAACGGGGGGGAATAAGAAACCGTCGTCTCGTTCGCTTTGGCCACGGCGTCGGTTGAACGGATCCTTACGTCTTTCGCTCGCGCCGCATAACATAATGTAATGCGCCAACGGAGGTGGCGTTACGTTCATGGGGAGGTGGCACGTGGACGCATGGCACGGCGTAACAACTGGTGGTGCACCAACGCATCGACGTTAATCTATCGGTATCGATTTGACGCGTGCGGAACGATCGATGGTTTTATATTCACGTGCGTTGTACATAAATGGTGTCACGTGATCCCTGCAGCCACTAGAGGGGCTACCGATGACAGTAGTAAAAAAAAACAAATCTCTTAAGATGAATCGTGCACTTATATCGCAACCCTCATCATTCCAAAGCTAGTAACAGCATTGTCCACCTTCACCAACAGAAATCCCAATTGTCGGTGCTGTCAAATAACTCAATCCGGATGCACAAATCCGCAAAGGTCTACTCATGTACTTACCATTTCATAACATACTTCTCACCCGCGCTCACTTTCACCTACACCCCGATCTCCCCGCTGGCTCCCAATCCAGTACCGAATCAATGTCAAGCCGGCACTCTTGCACTCGCCGTCTTCAAGACCTCCCATCTCCCCACCATGCGTTCTCTACTTTGGCATCCGAGGCTTTCTGTCGAAGGCCTCAGTCAACCTTGGCACGGCGGTCAGGTCGCGCGTTCTCACCATCGTCTGGGACTCCGCAGCCAATGACTCACCGCCTCTCTCCGCAAAAGCAAACAACGCCCACTGTTTCTGTGCAGCGTCCTGAGATGCCGGTCGCATTGAGACGCCGCCACATAAACCCGCGCAGGACTGCATTGTAGTCTGTCGCGTCTCATCACGCTCATCGGGCGGTACGAGCGAGCGACCCAGCCTCGGTTAGCAACCCGCTCTTGAGCCCGTGAGCCGAGCGTAGCCACACGCGCACAACCTCCCGTGCCTCCCTCGGGGGTCTTCACTCGGACTTCTCCGTCATGTCTGTGGAGCTTGTGAGTGTCAATTCATGCCCTGTCTCATTTTATTGCAGCAGCAGCGGAGCACTCTGTGCCTTATTTGTGGCCACTTACAAGTAATACAATATCTCCTCTCCGACTCTATTGTGGCATTTGTTTTTTAAATCACTGTTTATTTCTGAGCTGTAATGACTGCGGATTTTGAGCTGCGGGGTTTTCTCTCTCTCTCTCTCTGCGCCAGAACACGGCAGCACACAGATTGACTGACAAGCAGCTGGATAAACAACTGGTCTTTGGGGGAAACGTGAAAATGTGTTACGGGTCCCGCGAATCGGGGACTAAGGGGGTGGCGGGTTCACGATTCTCAGGCAAAATGAAACCGCCGAGCACGGGCCAAGCGTTGTGAACGTCGCTGCAAGCGGTACAACGGGGTGAAGGTGTGCACGCGCGAGTATCTGCGACGTCTTCAAATGCTTGCTCACGCCACTGCTGGAGGAGGCGCCTCCACTAGAGAGAGTTCGAGAGAGCCACGGCTATCGAGCATGAGGTCTCCTTCGTCATCCACGTAGGCCACTTTGTTGAGCTATCATTTGCGATGGCCAGGTCATGCCTGAAAGATAAGTTAATAACCTCAGTATGGCTGTACCTGGCAAGATAAAAAAAAAAGTGATTTATTTACCTTTCCTATGATTTGCACTCCTATCGTGTTTTTGTGTTGTTTGTTGTTGTAACGTTCTGACCCGCCCCTCCTGGATATCTGCGACAAAGAGCTTCACAGCTCATCGGATTGCTCCTCCAGCAATAGCTCAATATTCTGATTGCGAGGTGGCAGTGCCCGCACGTGACCCCCACCGGTTGTTTTCGCTGCGAGTACGCTTGAGACATCCGCACCCGGAGCAGAGTGACAGTGCCTGCGCTGCATCGGAACGCGGTCCTCTCCAAAGTGAACAATAGACGGAGCGCGTCCGCCGCTAAACAACGGAGGAGCGGTCGCAGCCCCCCCCCCCCCCCCACCTAGGCAGTCGTCGCGGACAAACAAAGGGTCCCCGTGCACCCGCCAAGTCAAATCTCCCTTCGTTTTCCTGGTGGCTCAGGAGCGGCGACGGTGGCGTTCATTGAAGGGTCTCTCGCTTGCGAGCGCCAGGGCGTGGAATTCTTTCTGCTGCTAAATGTCGCACGGTCTTCATCCGCCGCGGCGGTGGCGTCGCGCGAGACGGGGAGGGAACAAACCTCAGCTCCCGCCGCGACGCAAATTTCTAACACGTTCTTCTCGCCCAACCCCCCCCCCACCTCACTCACTCACTGCCGTCCGCACCCCACGCCACCCCCCACTGCTCCGACGGAACAGCGGTTTCCCGGTGATTGGTGTTGATTTGCGACGAGGCGCTCTGTTCTCTGTGTCACGGTCGGGCTGGGACGGCGACCTGCTGCGGTTTTTATTGTGGAACCGCGCCGTGGATGCATGCCGTTGGTGGGGGTTATTTGACCATACTTTACCTGCCGCTGCGGTCAGTGCGTTGAGCGTAAATCTGGGAGCGTAGAAGTAGAGCACAACTATTATTTTCTGCACTGACTCCTGCCGACTGCCCCGCACCCGCCTACGACAACCGGGGGTGCACGGTGGCCGCCCATCCAAGCACTATCCAGCCTCAAACCTGCTTAGCTGCTGAGTTGTGGCACATTTCGAGTGATTAGCTTGTTCAAACTGTACTCATGGTCTCGTAAGAAGAAATTATTTGTAAATCTCACACCGCAGTTTGTCAGAGAATTATTTCCCTAAAAATCCTTCAAATGGCATTTTTTGTCATTTAGACCGTAAGAGAGACTCTTTGCTGACACTTCTGCTACAAGACAGTCAAACAGCACTTACACAAGAATCATTCATTCTCATTGCTGGATTTTTGCCAAATCAGTGAACCACCGAATGTTAATTAAATGTTATTTTTGTGTGCATTTACCAGTAACTGAGCTGATACCGTGAACTCATTACACTTGAAATATTGGTTTTATAACGAGGTGGCCACAACAGATTAAAACCCAGGACTTTAATGGTGCGCTGTCTCAACGCTTTTGACCTTTGAGCAACTCGGCCACCTCTGGAATTTGTACAAAGAGTCCCGTCTGCGGGAAACCGCTGACGATTTCTCACAAAGCGCTACTCATTCTACCGACTCCAGACGAACAATGGGTGGATTCGATCGGAGACCCGAGCTCACGACCACCTCGCTCCGAGTCAACCACCGTGACCTAGGCGCACCACCTAGTCAAGTGCTTTGACCGTTGTCACCGATGTCCGTCTACGCTGCCATTCTGCGGCGTTCCCCCGGCGCAAGAGTCGCAATGACGTCAGGTTGGGCATGTTCAATGTTCGACGTTTGTGTTTTTTGTTGTTGTTGTTGTTGATAAGTCCAGAATCAGTGTTGTCGATTGTAAGCTAAATATGAGCTAAATATAAACATGTCAACACCCCTGTCGCTGCCAAGCCGACACCCCTCCCACTCTGCCTGTAAAAGAAAGCGGTGACGGCGGCGCCGGCAGGGATTTCACGTGAGGCAGAAAGGGCTGACAATTGCGGCACTTCATTAGCAAATGCTCAATTAGTGCGACGAAACTCGCGAGATCAAAGCAAGGCAATGATACGAACTGATAAGACGTCCACGAAAAATAATCATATTACCGTCCTAGAAAATCATTAGACTCTGCTTCATTTTCAATCACAGCTGCGTGGAGAGAAAATGAGAATTTATCGCCGGATCAAAATTAATGTTCTGATAATTAAATATTACTCCGGGTACAAGGCAACTGATTTGTAACACGTAATCGGTGATTAGCGGAAGACGTTCGTGATACAATTAATTAATTAATGCTCACTGCGGCAAGCCAGCGAGTGCACGTGTTAGCCCAGGCAAGGCGACGATCTCTCGGTTCAAATGTGACTGTTTATAATCGTCTTCCCGTTCCTAAACTGCTTCATGGGCCCTGCGCCCACACGCGCGGGGCGTGCCTGCGACTTAACGATTCTTCTGCCACATCTGGGCTGTGTTTTGATTTTAACTTTAAAAAATCCCCTAAAATGTTCAACAAAACATTTGAAACAACACCAAGAACCGATGTTATTGTTTTGTAAATATTCACGTAAATAAACATCGCACATTGCGACGGTTTACAAATCAGGCGATGCCTCCACTACCGAGAAATAAAACATCGGCTTAAACCATGCAGGTAGATTGTAAATAGGCAACATTTATTTTTCGTTTTAGCGAGAGGGCACCCCGATGAAGCTAATTTCACGGCGAATTGCTCATCAGCTTGAGCGGTAAGAATCTCGAGCCGTGGGGGTGTGGGGGTGGGTGAGCCAGGAGAGGCGAGGGGACCGTGGGCGGCGGCGGTGGTGGGGGGGGAGGGTGCAGAGAGAGGCGAAGAAAGGGATGTCGGGGAGGGGGGACCCTGGGCGCAATCTGCATAGGGCGAGTTAACGAAGCCAGGGCAGGCGTGCGGCAAGTCTTGATTGGGTCACTGGGGAGAACGGCAGTGCTAAAGGTGGGGAAGGGGGCGGGGGAGAGGGGCGGGTGCGCGTGGTGGAAAGGAGACCTGTGGGCCCGGTTGGGGAGGAGAGCGAACAGGGGGCATGCACCTAATTTTAGCC
This sequence comes from Lethenteron reissneri, assembly GCF_015708825.2. Classification (NCBI taxonomy): domain Eukaryota; kingdom Metazoa; phylum Chordata; class Hyperoartia; order Petromyzontiformes; family Petromyzontidae; genus Lethenteron; species Lethenteron reissneri. The sequence goes on from NC_083794.1 coordinate 14,142,465, forward strand.
GCTCTGCACGCGGGGGGCCCCGCGCCTCTCCGGGGACGTTCTCATCCATCGTTAGCTCAATTTCCGTGACCCTCTACCGCACCCCCCCCCCCCCCCCCTACAGCTCTATCACCGGAGCACGATCAACTGGGAGCGCCCTTCTAAGTGGACGGTCGCCAATTCGCCCTTTCTCCATCGTGAGTGACCGGACAATCGACAGCACTCCGGTGGGGAACGTGAAATCCTCGCGACGGAATTGGCGGGCGATTGATCAGGGCCCCGGTAAAGGGCCGTGGTGGAGCCCAAGGAACGGCATGCTCGCCCGGCAAAAGGAGGCCCAATTTACCCTCATCATCCGCTAATTGCCAAGCACCGCTCATCCATAACAATAACAATATACGCCGGATTAATAACGTGACTAACGGCAGCCTGGGACCATTTGGGCGGGCCACGCCGACAATCCAGAGGGCGGCTTTTAGGCAAGCGGAGGAGCTAAATTCACAGCCACATCTCGAGGAAGCCTTAAATTCCTAATCTTAACCAATCCCTTGCTGCTCGCCCCCACCACAACCACCCAGTGCCCCCCACAACCCCCCCCCCCCCCCACAGCTCTCAGCTGTCGGTGATTACAGTCGTTAAAAATTAATAGGCCCACGTGAAGAGAGAGGCAGCGCGTTTGGTTTAATGAGCAGGACTGCCCCGAGTTGCGCTAGGCCGTAAGCGCCTCATTCCTCCCACACGTCACGGGGACTCGGCCGCTGCGTGGGACGGAGCCTTGACCCCCACGCCGCTTTCCACGGTGAAAAAAAAAACAACGGTAATCAAAGAAAATCTTATTTTCTGCAAGTATGATGGATTGACTTGTTTTTTTTTTTTTCCATTTTGTGCCGCGAATCAACGCGACGCGTGCATGGGGTTTCAACGCAAGGCGACCGACCGCTTGCCTTTGTTTTATTGTTTTGTAAAAAAAAAAACGGCGTTTTCATTTTCTAAGAATGCAGTCAATTCCTAAAGAAAAGACACCACAGCCCGCGGTGAATTCCCGCCGCTCAAATGAGCATCGAGGCAATTCCACACACCCATGGCGGGGGTGAGTCAGCCCATAGGGCAACCCCGCTCTTGACTTGCCCACAAAGCGATTCTCGTTTTATGAATCCCAGAGGGATGATGGGCCGAGTCAACCCCCAAGCAGGATTTGAACTCCCAGCATTCAGATTGCGAGCCACTCGCTCCATCGCTGGCCGGACATACACCAGAGGGCATCGTTTACTTTCAGACGTAACTAGGCGAAAAATATTACTCGAAAAGAGAGGTGGCATCTCCTTCGTGCAAACGGAGGCAAAACAATTTTCGACGGTTTCTTTTTTGATGGAGAAGCAACCAAACGGGCAAAACACGCTGTCGGTATTTTTTGCCCGTTAAATATCAGTGGAAAGTACCTTTCCACCGAAACACGACTAGTGGCCCGTGGCGGATACTGGGGGGGGGGGGGGGGGGGGTCGTTGGTGCCAACTCACCCTCAGGATTTCCTCCACGCAGCTCGTCTCGCTGGAGACGGAAACCTGGACGATCGGGAATGGGGAGGAGGCACGGAAAGGGAGAGAAAATATATACAGAGTAAGGTTAGAAGGGAGACGTTAAATAAAAGTCCAAATATTTTTCATGCTTCCCGAGTGTCAAACCCCAGTTGGGGATTCTTAGTCTAACGCGGACATTCCCACACCACTCTTCGATTTCATTTCGTGATTTAGTGTAAACATTTTTTACAGGCACAAGAGCTGGAGAAGGTCGTTTTGTTTTAAAACGGCGTGACTACAGAATCTGCCATCGCCCAATGACGCAGTCCGTCGCGCCAAGACGTGTGGTTATCGAGCACCGATTGAGTAGCACCGGGGTGTAGGATGACGGGGGTGGTGTGGCCAGCACCATGCCACAACTGCCTTTGTCTCACCGGCACTGGTGATCGCACTCTGCGCAAGGTGTACGGAACGTGCAATGGATGGCGTGTCGATTAAATAAAAAAAAATCGGTTCTAATGTTCACGGCACGTGCTGAAATTGAGTCGCGCGTCGTGTTAATTGGTTATTTAAAACCAGGTATTCAGGGGAAGCTTAGAACCATTTCAGATATTGGCTACTGAAGTCATCTATGGTCAGGGAATCGAACTTGGATCCTCGGTGTCAAAGCGCGGAAAGCTAACCGCTACGCCATGGCTCTCCATTGCTCCAGAACCACAAAAACCCACTCACCCACACTCACGCACACTCACGCGTGTGCAGGGTTCTTGTTGTTATTGCCGCTAGTTAATCCCATCACGGTAACAGGCAAAGCAAAACCCCCCTGGAAGGCAACCCCTGGGACACGCCCGTGTGCATCTTTGCGCGAGCGAGGTGCACGCACGCACACACACGCGCCCGCCTGCATGCGCGTGTGTGCATTCATGTGTGTGTGCGCGCGCAGCCATGTGTATGTGTGTGTGAGTGCGCCCGTGCGTGTGCGTGCGCGCGGGCGAGCTCCGTGCCGACCGCAACAGAGCAGCGATTAACCCGGCTGATGGAGCGACACCAGGAAGCACGGGGAACAACAGAGTTTCTTCTCCCTTGATCGTCATTAATCATCATTTGCAGGAGGCGGTGGCCGCAGAGACAACACAATTGCGCTCAGCTTGGTGTAAGAGTCCCCTTCAACCTCCCCCCCCCGCCAACAGCCTTCCACTGGCGGTTCCCCGGCTCCGCGATTCACCGCACAGCGCCACGCTTGCCACATTGATCCCGTTGCACGAAGCAATGCTCGCATTAAAATTTAAGCACGATGAAACAAAAAAAAAAAACTCAAGCAAACAAACCTGACGATAATTTCTATTGGGGGGCGGGGGGGGGATAAATTGGTGAATGGCGCGGTGGTCGATTCTGCGTTCCGCTTCAGAGTCGGGTGACGGGCTGCCGTGTGCAGGGCGCTCAGCACCTCTCATCGCAAATCCGCGGCCTTCGTCCTAAAACCCATTTAATGGAAACAACAACCGCTGCTCTCCTGCCACCACCATTGCCACTGCCACCACCAGTCACCATAGCAACCACCACAAACACCACCACAACCACCATCGCCGACACCGCTACCACCACCAACATCATCACCGCCACTTACAACCACCGTTCACCGGCATCGTCACAAACCACCACCACCCCCACCATCGCATACGGCGGAAGTGTTCTAGTGCAGTTAAATAAGAAAAAATGTCCCGTGGCCCTAATGAGCGAAAGGCCGAGGCAAGCGGTGAGCATTCCACAAACCTATGGACAATCAATGCAGACGTCCCTATAAAGTGGTGCTTGAGTTTAGCTTTTGCCGCGAAGGAACAATGGAAAGATCGGGTCCTTTCAAAACGCAGGACATTTTCTCCACGGTTCAATTGTCAGTCCAGGTTCAGTGGCCAAACAAGAGCGTTTTTGCAACATTGGATGATAAATTGTCGTCTTGGCAATACCGACCTCCCTACCGTCACAGATGGAGCTCGTCTTATTGCGTCTGTAGAAACCGTTCGCTATTGGCAAGTTCGCTTCGTGGGAAGTCGCTCACTCGCCTTTGATGCCCCCACGATCTGGAACTCCCTTCCCCCAGCCATCCGTGCTGTTGACTCCCCGCCCCTGTTCAAGTCCAGGTTCAAGACCTTCAGGTTTTATTGTTCTGTTTGCTGATGACTGCCTCTCTCTCTGCACTTCGTGTTGTAACAAGGTCTCATTTAGACACTGCTATGTAAATCCGCATTGCATTGTACTATTTGGGATTTGTGACTCAGGTGCTTATAATAGCAAGAAAAATATAGATTTTTTTTTTATTGTAGATGTAGTAGGAGGGCTCTTGTCTACAGTTTCTGGCAACCCAACAGCATTCGTTTTACACGCCCGGCACTGCTGATGAGACCGAGGGAACTCAAAACCGGTCCAAAACTTTCCACTAAAAGGAATGCTGCTGGGAAAAACATTGATTCAGAATGCCTGCACGCTGATGGATAAAACTGTTATTACATTTTAATGGTTAGAGAGAGCCTTGTTTGTTATTTTAGTATCCTAACTCTGCCACCACGGTGACTAATATGTTCTGTCCAGGCGAGGCTTGCAAAGCGTAAAGAGAAAATAATGCCGTGCTGTTCGTATGAGCACACTTGTGCTGGGAAGTTTATTCTTTATTATTTTTCAGCGCAACGACACTTAACATTGTACACCGATACTAATGTGTGATTAGTACACACAGATGGGCATTTAGCAGAACATTCGGTAGATGTGGCAATCGATAAGCTCACTCTCAACATGTTATAGTTGTGGTAATACGCATCTTATACGTGTGATGTAACAGCGAGTCCATGTTGCGCGTGTGTGTGGGGAGTGTAGCAGTTGGCACGTGGTGCTACAAACTCGGCGACCCAAGTTCCATTCCCCACTCACGGCCAACATCAGTGCCTATTATCTGAACCGTCCCTGGGCCTCCACTAGGTCGACTCGGCCTCAAATGAGTACCTGGTGTGTTGTGTAAACATCTCCACTAGGGAGACAAAGGCGATGGAGCGTGGTGTTGGCCACCCACCCCTCATGCACTGACCTTCATAGGGGGCTCGCTAACAGTACTTGCCCCAACAGTCTATAAAAGGCTACACGGAGGATCTTTGTGCATATATGGGTGAGTGTGCAACCTCGTGCTATGTAGCCGGGCGTGGCATTGGCCACCCACCCCCTCGTGTACAATGGATTGTAGAACCTCACCGTTGAATTCAGTGAAAATAAGTTCTTTTTAAATATATATAATTGTGAGTTTTTTTGTGTGTGCGGTCACTGGTGGCAGGGCTGTACCCATCAACTCGCTCCACTTGATCGCCCAGTTTAATCACAGGTGGTGGCTGACACCCAGATCTGAGCCCGATGGCGAAACGTAGCACATCCCAGAGGTGACGGCTCTCCTCCGTGTCTCTGACACCCCATTAGCCCCCTGAGCCAGCCGCGTCACCTCCCCGTATATACAAGAGCTCCGACCACATCTACAAGATTTAAGGGCTCTCGTTCGCAGCTTAGTATTCAATTCTCTATCGCTTTAAGTCATCCTGGAGGAGATTACGATCGTGCAAAGTCAGAGTACGCAAACAGCAAACCAATCAGCGGGACACACGGCCGCCGCATTAACTCATAGTTGCTCAATTTGCTTTTCTCCGCCGTGAGCACGTGTGTGTGCGTGTGTCGTGAGCACGTGTGTGTGCGTGTGCGTGAGCACGTGTGTGTGCGTGTGTCGTGAGCACGTGTGTGCGTGGTGAGCACGTGTGTGTGCGTGTGTCGTGAGCACGTGTGTGATGCGTGGTGAGCGGTAGTGTAGCGGTCAGCGCGCTAACCCGGGCGGCCCGAGTTCGATTCCCACTCACGGTCAATACCAGTGCTGATTACCTGAACCGGTCCTGGGCCTCCCTTAGGTCGACTCGGTCTCAACCGAGTACCTGGTGTGTAAAACATCGCCACTGGGGAGACAAAGGCGGCCGGGTGTGGTGCTGTACACCCACCCCTTCGTGTGCCTTGCTCGCTAACAGCACTTGCCCCGACAGTCTGTTAAGGCTATACGGGGTATCTTTGTCTTTGTGGTGGCACGGGCGTTACAAAGCGACGGGCGCGCACCGCTGTCCCGGGAGTGGGCCGCTCTGCGGAGTCGGCCACGGACGGCACCGTGGCGCTGGGGCGAGGAGGGACATTTTGACGCGGGGGGGGGGTGGGGAGTTTGACGAAACGGCAGAGCGAACTCACTGACGTACGGGCGCTCCACGACTTCAATGCAGCCGCTCCTCGTGACGTACCGTGGTGCCGCAGCTGGATACGAGAACACCTTGTAACAACAAGCGCGATGTGCCGGTAGAGGCGACACGTGTGATGTTGCACTGGTTTGGGGGGCGCGAGGCATACCGGCAACTACTGATGCAAGCACACTCTTAATATTAGCACACACGGACTTGCGTCCAAGAGGTGTGCTTTTATCTAGATTCTACCGTGCATCACTATTTTCTCTCAATTCTAAAAAACACAAAGGCACGCAGTGATGGATCAGCTCATCGTCAATTGAATTTGATTCTCGCGTTCCTCGTGAAACATGCGCAGAATTGCGACGCTGGGAAATGGATCATTCACGGCCGTTGAAAATGACTTGCCAAGTCACTTTGCGGCGACTCGAGCGAAAAGGAGAATATGATAAAAAACCAAAAAGGAGCCAATTTTTTTTACTTTTTGTAAAGAGAACTAATTAATTATTGAATCGCGACGATTAAATCAAATCCCAGGGGCGCGGAGGCAACTCGGGTCGACCAAAAACCCACACCGACAGGTTTGCCGGGAGCTCGTCGCAGTTCAGCTACCAGGAACCCCTCAACCGCGACGCTCTTTGCCATCGTCAGAGGTGGTCTGACTGCCCTCTCCGCTATAATGGCAGGGGGGCTAGTGGGGGGGGAGGGGGGCACTGCCCCAATATTTTGTGAGGGTTTTTCTTGTTGGTACCGACGCTGCGTTAATGAGACGCTTCTCCTGCTACGTGCCTCTCGCCCTTTGTGTCGAGGGGGGGAGGCGGAGGCGTGGGGGGTGGGTGGCGTGGGGTGGGGGTGCGTCTCCCCAACTCTAAGCGATTTGGCCCCAACGCTCACGAGTGGACAAAAAGAGACAAAAAAAACATCACCAGCCCCCCCCCAACCAGTCCCCCCCAACCAGCCCCCCCTCCAACCAGCCCCCTCCAACCAGCCCCCCCCCAACCAGTCCCCCCCAACCAGCCCCCCCCCCTCCAACCAGCCCCCCCCAACCAGCCCCGGCAGTGGCGGCACTCCGAGTCGATCCGCGCGCGCCGTGCATCCGCCTCGCGCCATCAACCAGCGCCCTTGGCACGCGGATCCTGCGCTGGGAATTTTAGTTTTTTTGACTAAAAAACCATTTTGACAAACTTTGCGATCGCCGTGTGTATCTGTACACGTACATCTGTACAGATCTGTACGCGTATATCTGTACGCGTATATCTGTACGCGTATATCTGTAAGCGTATATCTGTACGCGTATATCTGCAAGCGTATATCTGTACGCGTATATCTGTACGCGTACATCTGTACAGATCTGTACACGTATATCTGTAAGCGTATATCTATACGCGTATATCTGCAAGCGTATATCTGTACGCGTATATCTGTAAGCGTACAGATATACGCGTACACGGGCGTACGTCTCGTCTCTTTTACCCGTAACGAAGCAAAAGGGCCACTTACATTCCCTTTCAGGTGCTTCACGTGATTTCTATAGTTTCGTGTACGCAGCTACGTATATTGCAGGGCACGACCGTCGGAAAACACGACGAGGACACCGTATAGCTTTCACGGAGCGATCATATTCGTCGGCACGGTACATAACGTGCCTCCGTCCTGGACAATTTTAGACTATTACCCACAACCACCACATCAGCCAATTAGCCGCTGCTGCTGCTGCTGCCGCTGCTGCTGGACTCTCCTCGGACGACGACTGCTCATTACCGGGTGGCCACAGGGAATGCCTGTGGGTCAAACCACGTACAAGGGACACCGGTAGTGTTGTTGAAGGTGACAGCGATGATGGTGATGATGATGGGGAAGCAACACTGGTCATGCTGATGCAGTTGATGTTGGTGATGATGATAAATCAATCTCAGAAGAATGTCCTGCAGAACTCTACGGATTAAAAAAATTATCATAATATTCACCTCTTTGTCAATCGACTGCTGGTTGAAGGCCTCCCCGTGCCGTGTTGATCGTGGGGTTGCTTATCCATACTTTACCATTCCCATGCCTACAGGTTGGCAGAGGGGGGAGCTCACGATTGGTTTACATATCACTCAGCACTGATGTTAAGACATGGAAGCGAATCGAACTTAGGCCATCAGGGTTCCCAGCGGAGTGCGCTAACCACTGCGCGACCGCTCCACCCCCTTACCGTGACCACATTTTGTTCTCACTGAGGGCCCTTCACGAGATAAGTTTTGTTTACCAGGAGGTACAGTTCCTCTTCGCTGTTGTTAAAGAATTGATTTATTGACGGACAGTAAAGGTTCCAGGCAAAGCAGCACTTGGGTGAACCCGTGGGTGTACTACGTACGTTGGACTTTTTTGCGCACCGTACGTTGCCAACCGTGCTAATCGGAGGTGCAGGTGGCCACGTGGCCAGCGAGTGCGTCCATTCCGTTAGGGCCACCTGTGTTGGCAATGCACGGCAATCGACGTCGTAGGTTCTGCTGCCCAGTGCAAAGGCCCAAGGCCACCCTCGAGCACCTGGTAAAGGTAGGCCGTTATCCTGAGAAAAATATTCCCAACGTTCACCCCTTTGTTCATCCACTGCTGGAATAAGAATTCCACGTGCCGTGCCAATCATGGTGGCAGTTGGAGCGCGCTTTACCACGCTGGTCTGTGAGGACGGGCGCCTGGATTCCACATGGAAATTACTCGCTACCGATGTTAGCCGTAGCCAGAAATAAACAAACTTGAGTAGCCAGATCCATATCGTAGTGTGCTAACCAATGCACCACCACTCCACCACCCTTTACTCTGATACCAGAAATCATCAGCTGTGCATTGAACATGTATTACAAGTGGCAATTTGACAGCAAGGATTGCCACATTATTTGTTACACGCTATTTGTTGCTGATAAACCCATTGTAAGAAGATTGCCATTTATTATCCAAGAACGCCTCACTCAGTCTCGTCACTCGCTCAGGAGGATGCTGCCACATTGGGAGGTTTGGCCAATGAGCGTTTTGGCACGTGGCAGGAAACCGCACAAACAGATTAAATAATCCACCGCTGTGCTGCCACCTTCTGACCACCTCACAGCCCAAGACTACAACTCGGATTGTTACACAGACCTCATCCAACTCCATTCGTGAATGTTCGGTGTATGGGAGGACACCGGAGAACCCAGAGGGGTGACACTAAAAGCTCCACACAATTTAGGTTCCATCCGCTGCTTTGCTGTCTCCTTGCAACCCCACAGCCCGAGACGACTGCCCTTCCCAGGCAGTCTCCCCCAACCAAGCAGCGGCTAAGGAAGGTATTCACAACACCACAGTTGTGTCGAGACGAAGGGGCGCCAATGTTGGAGGATACGGAAGGGGCGGTCAGCATCCTTGATGAGAAACAAAACCTTCACCGCCAATGTCCGCGTACGATATCCAGCGATGCCTATATGACAAACGCATCCCTGCTGCGATCCCTCTAATGCGTGCCCTGAAGATGCGTGGGGGAACCGCCTCATTATAATACAGCGCCGCTTGTGCAATTGTATCACACGATGCTGTGCACTTCACAAACTCAGAGGCGCAAACGTATGAGGATGTTTGCAGCCAATTAATGAGTGTTTGTACATGTGGGAGGAAACTGGAGCTTCCGCGAAAAAAAACTCCCCCCCCCACACTTATTGGGAGGCAACACTCTATACCATACAGATGGGACTGACGGAGAATTGTCAACACTTCCTGTTGCGCCTTCTCCTGGTGGCCCAGGGCATGACACCTCTTGGCGCCCACGGGAAAGGAGTTTCATGACGTTGCCTGCATGCGTGCCTCGCCACCGCTGCCCGGCTTTAATCCCTGCAACAAGCACTATCCAGGCTCAAACCTGCTTAGCTTCCGAGATCTGATGAGACCGGGCGCATTCATGGTTATTTCTTTGTATTCAGAAGTCTCGTCTCAAAACCTGCAGCATGCGTCACGCGTTCCGGAGGGTGGCAAAAATACATTCAGCTCACACGGCATTGTGGGTAGATTGCCCCACAGTCAAAACTCGCAATACTATGAGTGATTGACAGGGGGCGTGGATGTGCCCAGAGGCCTGGTCTGGGCACCAGCGTCAAACGTTTCCCAAGTGTTCTCCTGTGCAGTCGTTTCAAATTGCGTTATCGCTATCTCGACAGGACAAAAAGGTCCCTCTGTTCGGAATGCGCACACAGCAGTGCATCAACACCTTGCGTCGAGGGAATGGCCCGCAGAAGGAGATATCTTAGAACCACTCCTGAAATCCCTTTCTATCCACACACAAGGGGGCGCTGTACTTTCACACGTGCCCTGCTGCAAAGCAAATGTTGGACACATGGCAGCAAAACTGATATGTCTGAATTCTCAGAGCTGAGATTAAGTCAAAGTGAAAAAAGTAACAACCTCAAAACCCTAATTGAAGGTGACAGTTGTCATTGATGACCGGGCTGAGAGCATCAACGCACGAGGCCTAAGAACAGTTTCATCACGGGCAACTGAAAAAGCGAGATCCAAACCCAAAAAAGCCAGATAATTACCGACAGTCTCTTTACATTCTTCGGCAGTAAAACGACGTGGCAACTGTATACCGGTTTCAACATTATTTGTGAATATCAGCGGTACAAACTCACTTCCCTAAATGACAATACAACCACGCAATGCAATGTTGACGTTACGTCGCATCTTAACGCGATCACATCTGAAGATTCTGCACATGACAATTAAATCACAGGCAAGTGTCCCCTTCGCCGGAGATCATCAGCACACAGCGCCTGCCTTGGGCACGGTGCTGGCACAGACCGAGCCCCCGGGGGCTGTTAAGGTTGAAGACAACCGCTCAGGGGGAGGGGGGGGGGCGTGAGGTGGACCCTCACGCCCCCCGCCCCCCCACGGCAGCGCCCCGGCAACAACGCGCGCCCCGAGCTTCCACGCGCCGGGCGGTGTGAGGCTGTCTGTGAAGAACATTTTAAGAAAGAAACTTGCCCGGCGGCTCGCGAAGGGGGGGGGGGGGGGGTGGGACGCGTGGCCCAAGCGAACAGTGAAAAAAACCAACCCATCGGGGGTCCCTTAAGAGGGTCAGAGGGGAGCACGTGCTGCGAACCTGATTGATTCCATGAATCTTCGTCTTCAGTGGCACGGGCGTCCCGGGACAGCCGCCATCCACAGGGGGAGCTGCAAGCCCGGGGGGCCCATGGGCGCTGGGTCCGATCGGCCAAACTTTATAGAACAACCACCAGCAGCAGCACCGGCGGCGGTGGCGGCCACGGCAAATCGTTGTCGTTCGTCCTTAAAGAGCGGCGCTCCACGAGGAGCCGCGACGCAGACGGTGAATAAACGAGCGCGGTTTTTGGTACGGGAAAAAAATAAAGGAACGTGATCGGAGGCAGAGAGAATAAGAGACGCGTTTAAATCCACTCCGCCCGTAGTCCGTGTGCTGTGGCGGGCGCGGCGGGCGGGCAGGCAGGCAGGCGAGTGTGTGCGCGTGCGTGTGCGCGTGCGTGTGAGTGAGCGAGCGAGCGGAGTGCGGTGAGCGCGCGTCCTGGCCCTGCCTACAGCCGTACAACCCCCCCCTCCCTGCCCGAGAGCTCTGGCGTGCGTGTGTGCGTGTGCGAGCCAATGTGCGAGATACAGTGGATAGGTGGGCAGGCGAGCGTGGCGAGGAGGAGGAGGGCTCTGCGGGGCGCGTGCGTACGCGCGCGTGCGCGTGGTTGCGTGCGCACGCGCGCGTTCGCGGCGGTGCCGTCTCTCGGCCGCGCGTTGCGCTCATCCGCGCGCCTCCCCGCGAGATTTTACGCCGGCGCGCGTGCCCGGCAATTTGCGCGTTCACGTTTTGTGTTGTTGCTGCTGCGCCGTGCGCGCGCGTCCGCGGGGCTCGGCTCTGCCATCTTCGCCTCCGCGTAGACGCTCATAATTGGTAGGCGGCGGTGGCAGCGGCCGCTGTTTAGTCCAAATATTATTTCGGTTACCGATTTATGGGGGAGGTTGGGTAGCGATGTCTCTCCCCCCCCCCCCCCGCCCGCACCTAAAGATCAACGAGGAAAGGGTTACGGCGTGAGCGAACGGGCCCTGCACAAACCGCGAGCGAGAGAGAGAGAGAGGCGCTAGCGATGGATAGAGAAGGCAGCAGCAGCAGCTCATTAGGATGCGGCACGCAAGGCTAACTTGACTGAAAACTGCGTCGAGAAAATCTGTGGCTGCTTGCCTGCATCTGCTGCCCCAGGAGGTGGGAGTGGTGGTGGTGGGGGGGAGATGGCAAGGGGGAAGGGAGAGAGAGTGGGAGGGGGGGCAAACACGGGTAGGGGGGAGTGTGCAGAAGGGAGGGGCTGGTGGGGGAGAGGTGGCGTGCGTGGCTGAAACATGACTCTCTGTGCCGAAAGTAGCCGAGCGAGTGAGCGCCCCAGCCACAAAGATCCCCCGCATAGCCTTCGCAGACTGTTGGGGCAAGTGCTGTTCACGAGGGCCTACGAAGGCCGGCACGATACACGAGGGGGTGGGTGGGCCAGCATCACGCCCGACCGCCTTTGTCTCCCAGGTACTCATTTGAGGCTAAGTCGACCTAGGGGAGGCCAAGGGCCAGTACAGATAAGCATCACCGGTGTTGGCCGTGAGCGGGATTCGAACTCTGGTGGCCGGGTTCGAAGCGGAGCGGAGCGCTAACCGCTGCGCCACCGCTCCCCCAGCCCCAAGTGGCAGCACAGTGCACACTCGCACACAAGTGCAGCCTAAACGCTCTCAACCACCACCTCCACAGCCCAACAAAATAACTTCTCACAAAGAAGCCGGCGATGGTGGCTACACATGTGGCTTGCCCGTCGTCCGGCGCTGTGGAGGCAGCGAGGGTTGATGGATCGGCGCGAATATTTTGTGAAAATCCCTTCCCGTGGGCGTCGGGGTGCCATACCCTGGTTCGCCAGGAGAAGGCAGTACAGCATGTGGCATAATCGCCATCTGGTTCCATCTGTACGGGCGGAAGAGAGTTGCTCTCGCCCAAGGCGCTCCGGTCTCCTCCCACGTGCATAATAAACACTCGCCATTAATTGGCCGCTCTGCCAAGCAGGTAGGGTCGCGTTCCAGGTGAGTACAGAAGCGATGGACTAATTAATTGCGCGCGTGGTTGCGATGGAAGGCGCGGAGAGCGCACGGCTCACACCCAGCACGCAGAGACCGCGATCCTCAAAACCCGGAGGGGGGGCCGAGGGAGGGAGGGGGGGCGAGGGAGGGAGGGGGGGCCGAGGGGGTGGGGAGGGCAAGGGAGGGTGGAGGGGCAAGCGACCAGCAACAAGCAGCACGATCAAAGTTGACTTGAGCAAGGTTGTAGAGCTTGAGAAGAGGGCCAACGGGAGGGAATTCCGAGGCGGAGCAGAGCGAGGGAAGAAGCAGACGGAGAAGCGTTGTGACCCGCGGTGCACACAGGACGTGGGGGCTGACCAATCGCATATTCGAGACGACTCCGTCAGTCTGGTAGTCCGAGCACCTCAACATGGGTGAAAGGAACCAATCAATGCGTGAAGTTCAGAGAAACAATCACCACTCGAGTTGCCATAGAAGAGTCATCAGGAGGCGTACCACTCGCCAGCGAGCCATTACTGGCAGGGTTTCCCTTCCCACTGGGTGGTGGGTCGACGCGTTTGAATTTCAGCCATTAACCCCGCAGTGCAGAGGCTGCTGCTGCTGCTTGCTGCTTCATGTGGAGCAGCAGCAGCAGCCAAAAAAAAACCAACCCCATAAGTGTAGGCGGTTCCTCTTACCTGCAAGGGGCCGAGAGGATGAGTGCGCCATGTGAAAAGGCGTGCTCTGTGTGTCTGTGCGCCAACACCTTATCCGATCGTCTCAATTACAGCAGCAGGCAACTTGTGAATTATTTATTAGACAGCTTACTGACCTTAACAGCGTACAGAGCAAACCGTAGTGGCAGACCAATATCGCTCTGTAAAACCGTGCGTAAAGCTCCCGTGCGTGTTCCCGTGTGCGTGCGCGTGTCGGTAGCGGGGAGCGGTGGCGCGTTCGGTTAGCGCGCTCCACCACAAACCCGGCACACTCTGCAATCGATTGCGGCCAACGGCCAACATCAGTGGTGAATCCTGGATCTCCCCTAGGTCGATTCAGCCTTCAATAAGTACCTTCTTGTATGATGCGTTAAGAGCTACACGACGCCGGGTACAAAAACAATTGGATGCAACGGGGAGTATCTCTAGTGCTAAAGCTTCTTGAATAATATCACGGGCAGAGCTGAAAGCAAGGCCGTGGTCGCCGACGTGCTGGAGAAAGTACAAGGCGCAGGGAGACAGAAGGTGCGGCTCGTTTAAACATCAGCACTGGGGAGACGAAGGTGCCCGGCCAGGCACGGTGTCTTCCCAGACCCCCAGCACCGGTCGCGTTCGTCGTGCAGACATCGGGAGCCGCTCCCCCCCAGCACTCAGCCCCAGCGGTCTATAAAGGCTACGCGGGGGAAATCTTTTGTCTTTGTGAGTGAGCGCGCATTTGGCTGAGCACACGTGTGCTGCTGGGGTTAGCAGTGCAGGCACGCGTGCCAGGGTATGTAAGTGCCTTGGGAGCTGAGTTCAGTTTAGTTCAGGTTTATTCAAGGTTTGAACTATGGTTCAATTCCCCCACCACCAGGCAAGCCCACCCTTTCTTCCCAAGCTCCCCCACCGGCCCACCCACCCTCCAAACTCCCCATGAAGCCATCCACTCCATTAATGTTTATGTTCAACACATGGGCACGCAGTCTCCACCCCATTCACAAGTCCCATCTCCTTCACTTCGAACGACCTGCTGCACAATTCACAATCGTCGTGGAGGGCAGGGCTCGGCATTCGAGCACAAACCGGTGGTGCCTGCGTGTTGTCTATTGTGCTGCGTGTGGGTGCTGTGTGCGGACACGTGTCTGAGTGTGTGTACGGTGGGTGGTGTTGGCCACCCACCCCCTCGCATGCCGTTCTGGCCTTCATTAGGTGCCTGCTAACAGCAGTTGCACCAACAGTCTGTTCAGGTTATACCGGGAGGGGTGTCTTTGTCTTTGTTGTTTACGGTGGGGAGCGGTGGTGTAGCGGTGAGCGCTAAGCTGCGCCACGAACCCGGCGACCCGAGTTCAGTTCCCGCTCACGGCCAACACCAGGGACAATTATCTGAACCGGTCCGAGGCCTCCCCTAGGTCGACTCAGCCTCAAATGAGTATCCGGTGTTGTGTGTAAACATCTCCAATGGGGAGACAAAGGCGGTAGGGCGTGGTGCTGGCCACCCACCCCTCGTGTACCGACCTTCGTAGGTGCTCGCTAACAGCACTTGCCCCGACAGTCTATTAAAGGCTACCTGGGGGATATTTTCTCCTGTTCTGTGTGTGTGTATGCGCGAGTGTGCAACATCGTGCACACGTGTGTAGGGATATTAGTGTGTCAGTGGGAATGCTGTCTGTGTGCAGACCCATAAGCGCGTGTACGTGGTGTGTGTGCGTGTACGTGCGTGCGCACGCGTGTGTGGCGTGAGTTTACACGCGCCATCCATCACCTCCGCCGTTGACAGATTACCCTCACGGCAGCCCCGCCTCCCGCGGTGACCCATGGCCACCCTGCCTCTCTCCATAACCCCCCTCCTCCCTGTCTCTTTCCTCTCTCTTCATCTCCTCTTCCCTCTCGTTCTCCTCTCACCGTCTCCCTTTGCCTCTCCTGCTCTTATCGTCTCTGCCTCCTTTTCATCTCTCCACCTTCGCCTCTCTCGCCGCTCCCCTTCTCTGTCGCCGACTCTTCGCTCGGAGGTGCGCGTCGAATGTCTCGGCCCACTCGTGCATCGCGGAGCCTGGGCTGGTCCGCTATCCAAGTAATCCATCTCTTTGCACGGTTATCGTTGCGATCGCTCGGATAAGGTGGAAATAGTCGGGGCGGGGAGAGAAAAAAAACGTAAAGT
The DNA here is from genome assembly GCF_015708825.2 of Lethenteron reissneri. Classification (NCBI taxonomy): domain Eukaryota; kingdom Metazoa; phylum Chordata; class Hyperoartia; order Petromyzontiformes; family Petromyzontidae; genus Lethenteron; species Lethenteron reissneri. The sequence continues at coordinate 14,158,123 of NC_083794.1, forward strand.
TCCCACGTGTGCCGCTGGACGGGAGGTGATGGACGGGGCTTGCCGACGTCATCGACATCATCAGCTGTGACAAGCTGGGCGTGGTTTCTAAAGGGGGGTTTCAGTCTTCAGGGTAGGGGGGGCGGCATTTTTGAAGGAACCTGACAAATCGATTACAACATTTTCCGATCAAATAATCAACTATTCCTCCCAGCTCCACATGTAGTACGTACATACCCCATCTGTCCATCCACTGCTGGATGGGCCCCCTATTGTACATCACATTCAGAATGGAAGCCTGCTATTCTCGTACGGGGGGCGGTTTTTTTTATCACTCGAAGCGTCATTGGCCACAAGCGCACGCGCCTCCTCGCGCACCCGAAATCGTTCTGCTCGTCTCTGCTGCTCGTCTCTCTCTCTCTCTCTTGCTCTCCCCACAAACTCACTGGGCAGCCCCACCGAAACCCCAGCTCTCATCCGCAGTGCAAGTGCAAAGCGGGCAAGGCCGTCAACCCTCAAGGATTTCTCGATTCAAACTTTCGGCAAAATAAAAGCGGGCGCCAAAGCTCCGCCGCGTGTGTTTGTTCTTCGCGTGCCGCAGCGACCGAGTCCGTGGCGCTTCATCTTCCCACCGCGACCTTCGACATCGTAGTGGCACCCGATCGTGGGGGTGCAATTCAACGTGTCCTTGTACAGTGTATCGCTCCCGTGCCCTTAGCTGTTGTTTGCTTTACGTGTTTGCCGTAGAGGTCCCGGTCAAAATCAAGTTTACTGGATTGCTTCAATGACTGAAAACAAATGCCCGATATGTTGTGGCCTTTCTTAAACTCGCGACAACGCAATGATTTTTGTCAACGTATTTTTTAGCTTCGCACAAACCGCAGAATGTCACACTGCGACGAGACGGACACGGAATACTGCCTGTCAGCTGCAGCCCGATGGCGCGTGGTCCCCGCTACCATACAATTCATCCCATTATCCACGTTAATGCGCGGATAACCACACGGCTATCCGGACTTATTACTGCTTATGAATACAAATCATTAAAAAAATTCCCAGCTGGGTCGATCCACTTCTGGATGAAGGCTTATATGCATCGTGTCGGTCATGGGGTCGTTTGACCATACTTCACCACACTGGTCAAAGCAGGTTTGGCAGCTCGCATTCAACTGTGCACGGTGCAGCAGATAATCTGGCTTGCCACCGGAGGAGTTTGTGTCGGAGTCTCCAAGCCCTTGGCATGTCAACGGCATCCGGCAGGAAGAGCCCATCGTTGACCGGCTAACCAAGCCATCCTCAAACGTTACCAGCGACGCGCCCCGTTCAAAACATGTTCAGAGTTTTTTTTTGTAATCAATCCGAGGTCTGGGTTAATCAGACTTATATGGGTGGTGGTGGTGGGAGGGGGGTGCACGCACATTTTAATGAGATCCTTCACAACAAGGCGGACCCGTGAACACAATTACACGTTTTCCGAGCAAGCGTCGTTTTTAATTAAGCGACAGAACTCGGCATGCGGCCACGGCTGGCTGGCCAGGCCCGCGAGAAGCAACACCCGAATCATCATTATTATTGCTCATCGCCACTGCCGCCGCCGCCTGCCTCTCTCCTTTGCCAACGCATTTAGAACACCCCGCAATTATCACATCCGACGTCAGCAAAAGCCCCCCCCCCCGTCCCCTCGCTTAATTTCATTGCGAAAATGAAAAACGTTTTAATTACACAAACCGTTCCGATACGCGTAAACGTACGCGGGGCTACAGAGGTAATGATCGCGGCCATTATTGTCGAACGTGTTTTGTTGTTGTTGTTGTTTGGTTTTATTTTACATTCACATCTTTATATTTGACGAGGCTGTTTCTAAAAAAAATCGCATTCGATAATTCCTCCGCACGCTTAAAAAAGCGGGGCCCCAGGAACGGTCCCAACTTTGCGTCGTAACGAGACGCCAATTCCGCTCGGCGTGGTCGAGGGCAATCGGCAAACGTCGCCCCGCTCCAAAAAGTCTTCATTCACTACAAACGCAGCAGCAAAGAACCATTTAACTGCTTAGAAAAAATACGGCAACATTTGCAGCTCAGCTTTGATCGCAAATTGTAAAGAAAAAATCTCACTGGAGTCGCACGGAGGGCTTTGGGGTGGGACAGTAAAACAAATATAAATAGATATTTTAAAAAAAGACCCTCTCGTTTACTCGCTACAATCATTGCTCAATTACAGAGTGATTAACAAAGGCTCTTGTGTAAAAGCGCTGGACTCAATTAACAGACTCCAATGATCACGGCTGGGACCCCCGTGGAGTGGCAGGGTGCTGCCCCCCCCCCACACCCTCCACAGACCGCCTCGGCCGCGCTCAGACGGTGACATGAGAAGGCGGCGGCGGTGGTGGTGGTGGTTGCGTTTTGGACCGCAAAGAGTGGAGATGGGGGTGGGGTGATCCCACGGACGGAGGCTCGCTGCCACGAGCCCCTACCCTCTCCGCACGCTGCCTGCCGCGTCACGGTTAATGGGGGGTGAAGGCTCCGTATTAACTTGAGTGATGGGGAGCACAGAGCAAAAATCTCGCTCTGCCTCTCCCGCGCGCTCCCGTGGCCACGCCTGCTGAAATGGCGAGCGAGCCGTTCGGCTTTCACTTTGCCCTCAACTTCTGTTTATAGAACTCCCTCTCTCCCTCCGTGCCTTTCTCCCTCCCACTCCTTCTGCTACTTTCACTCCTTCCCCCCACTGCCGATGTCACCCGTGCCTCCCTCGTCCCTTCTCTCCCTCCCTGCCACTCCCGCTCCTTCTGCCACTCTCACCTCTTCCACTCCCTCTGCCTCTCTCACTTCGATGCCTTCCGCTCTCCGACCCACCCGCCCGTCCAACTTCACAGCTCATGCCTTCCACCCAGCCTGCCCGTCGCGTCCCAGATTCGCGCGTGGGGGAGGCGATGGCCTGAGGAGGAGGAGGAGGATGAGGGGGCCCCTACGGCCAGCGGCGTGCGCTACGTGAGCCTCGATCGCTCTCTCGTCGACGGGAGCGCGCGCTGCCACAATCGTCGCGTCCGCGGGCGCACGCGACGCCCGGCGGCGAGCGGCGGCCGAGCCACACGCTTCAAAAAGCCTGCGAGCATTTCCCTTCGGTGCAGTCCGCGCCGGGGGTCTCGCTCTTCTTCTTCCGCGCAGCAGCAGCAGCAGCAGCACTGGCTCTGATTAATTCGTGCGCTTGCTTATTTATATGTGTGCGGCCTCACCAGATGGTGTATTAACCTCAGCGTACACAGGTCATTTTTTGGGTAATTGGTAAAGTATTTCCCTTCCCCCCCCACCACCACCCCACATTTGATGGGCTCGAATTTGCAAGCGCGAGGTGACGTAATCTCATGTTGGGGAGCACAGGCCAATGACGACAGCATGGAGCTCCGATTCGGCAACCAAAACTGAGGTCGCATCCTCCGCTGATGACCTCACAGTCTGAAACTCTCTCTCCCTTTTGGCCGTTTGCATGGCCCACTCCGTGCCTCTGTTCAAATCCAGGATTTAGACCTTCCTATTCTCCTCTGCCTACGACTGACTGCCAACAATCCAATCCCAAACGTACCGTCCGGTACACAGAAGGCCTCTTATATACCCGTGCCCTCCTCTCTCTATCCTCGCCCCATTGCCTGAGGAGTAAAACACCTCCACGACCTCAACGTCTCCCGTCAGTCGGAGCGTCGCGAGGTGCGTCGCGAGGTGCGTCGCGAGGTGCGCTTGCCTTGAGAAGACTCTCTGGGAGTTCACGCCGCGAGAGTTTCACACGCTCGCTCGCTACATAGCAGTTCAGCGGAGAAATAAACAAAAACGCACCATAACAAAACAATACCTTCGTGAACGAACAAAGCGATGCATGACAAACGCACGAAATACACAAGGGGGTGTAATTTAAAACTTACCGCTATATTAATATTTGTACAGGAACTCAAAACCAAAACAATTCTGAGGAGTAAAAAAGAACACGAACAGCAGAAAAATCCACTAATCGCACCAAGCCCAACATCGTTTGGTGAGCAGTCGCAGGGCGAAAGCACTCAGTTATCAACTAGAACTGCAGCAGTGAATACTGCAGCAGGGAATCGGGAGCAGTGAATGCAGGAGGGAATCAGCAGCAGTGATTGCATCAGGAATCTGCGGCAGTGATTGCATCAGAAAATCTGCAGCAGTGAATGCAACAGGAATCTGCAGCAGTGAACCTGCAGCAGTGAATCTGCAGAGCAGGGATTCCGTTGAGCAGGAAACCTGTAGCAGTGGGCGTCTGGGATCAGGAGCAGCCGACTCATGCAGAGTGGCCCGTGGCGCTTGCGCCGCGGCCCAGCGTGGCGGGGGATGTGCGTTTGATTTCCGATAAATCCAGACGCTGATGCGCTCCCCGTGAGGTGCACCGCAGGGGAGGATGCTCCGTTTGCCCCGTGGGATTAGCCACGCGGACGGTGTGGCCATTGCGACCTTTCACCTCCGCCCTCTCAACCTCACCAGCTCGCCTCGACAACAATTGTCCTGCTCACCGGTGGAAAAGAATTGCCTTTGGACGACAGCAACAGGGCAGGGGACACACGGATGTGTCCAAAGAGCCCTTTGTGCGGGTAAAACAATCATACTAATGAAAGTATGCATGGCACGAGCAGATACTGAATTGGCAGTGGTGCGCACGCACAGCCAACAAAAACGCAACACTTTCGTCAATAACACTGCTCTGAAGAGGAAAAATATACGATCATGTGTACGAACATACGTGCAAATGTATGTATGTATATAATAGGTGACATTTCAGGCAATGGGTGCTCTCGCTCTGTGCAATGAATGATGAAGGGCTGTTGCCCAGAATGTTGCCCGTTATATAATTAACTTCCTCTCTGTGGCCCCACAGTGTGGACGATGAATGTGTCGAATCTTTGTGGAATTGTGCGGTGAGCGTCGGGAGAGAAACTGCACCGCGTGCCCACGATATTCCGCAATGTTCAACGACCGCAACGTTCTTCCAACTCGTATTTCCAATGGGTGCTGCGTGCGCCCAGTAACGTGCTGGACTGTACACCGTCTGGCGGGCTCTCGCGCTCTCTCTCTCGCGCTCTCTCTCGCCACGGCGCGATCGGCAGTCAGAGATGTCCCGTCAGCGCCCGGGAAAGTCCGTCAAATAGAGTAACTTCCCCCCCCCCCCCCCGCTCACGCACTGCTCCGCAGGGTGTGATCTCATTTAGCTCATTTACCACCACCGTGAGTGAGAGAAAGAGAAGGCCAAACATTTCCAAACCGACGTTTCTTGGGGGGAGCATTTCCTGAAAGCGCTGCAATTCAAAGTTCTCCATGGCAGACGCAGCGAATGTTTTTTTACTTTACGGGAAACTCGCAGGCAACGCATCGTGGTATGTAGAAGGGAAAACGAAAAAAATATTCCAAAGATATACTCAGCAGGGGTTAAATATGTAAAGTGAAATGTTGTTGTGTTTTGCTTCTGTAAAGACAGCAGTGTACGGTTACAGGAGATCAATAAGGTTTCTGGCTTACGTCAATGTGTGGCCTGGTTACGCACAACGGATCTCAGAATAAAAGGCAGTGTGCCTCAGCGGGAATCTACCTTATTTATTTATTTTCATTTCCCACCACCACCCCCCCTTGATGCTCGGAGCAAGTGAGCTCATGCAGCCCTACCTGCAATGACCCTCGCCACGGTGCGGGCTGCGCGTCGATCACTTTGACGCGCTACGCAGGGACCGGCTCCTTTGTGACCCGCGCGGTCCGAGCGTAGCTCTCACCAGAAAAGAATTCGCCAAACACTTTTGACAAAAAAAAATGAGTTTTTTTTTTCTTCCTCTTCTTTTATTTCGTTTCCCTTCCTTCATTTTGATTTCCAACGAGCCATTTTAAAGAGAACCGGCCGTTGCCTTCACGCGGGAGTCGTTGCCGAGTGCGGAACGTCTTTAAGATGCTCCTGTTTTCCTCTCCATGCGGAGTGGCGGTTGAGTCGTCAGCACACTGTGCAATGAACCCAACGGCCCGAGTTCGATTCCCGGCCACGGCGAATGTAATCTCAGTGGCGAGTGATATCTGAACCAGTCCTGCGCCACACCCCCAACCCCTTTCACTCACCCCGACTGACCAGCGTGGTGAAGTATAGTCAAACAACAAGGGAAGGCCTTCATCCACCAGGTCATTGACTAGGGGTTGTAATTTATTATAATAATAATTTTTTCTTATTTCACACTCGTAAAGAGCGAACACAAAGACAAAGATGACCCGTATAGCCTTTAACAGATTGTTGGGTGAAGTGCTGTTAGTGAGCACCAATGAATGCTGACACGGCCAGCATCACGCCCGGCCACCTTTGTCTCCCCACAGTGCCGATGTTTACACGCCGCATCAGGTACCATTTAAGGCAGAGTCGAGCTAGGGGAGGCCCAGGACCGATTCAAATTTTCTCCACTTTTATAGGTCGTGAGCAGTAATTGAACTCGAGCTGCCAGGATTAGTAGCGCAGTGCCACGGCCACCACGCTACGACTGCACACGCTACGGCCACCACGCTACGGCCACCACGCAACGACCGAACACACACACACACAACTGAAAGAGCGACGGTCGACTACGTGACGAAGCCGTGCGTGCGGCCGCGATGGCGAGGGAGGGCGCTCGGAAAACAAAGATTCCCGCAGGCAGCACCGGCGGGACGCCCGCCCATCGACGGCATGGATCGCTGGCCGCTTCGTTCGCGCCTCTCCGCTATTCAAACAAGGATCGCACGTTTCATTTCTTTTGGGGTGGTTTTTTTCTTTTTTCCGCGGACGTATTTTCACAAACTGGCCGGATTTGTAAGCCCGACGGGGGGGGGGTTCGTGAACCAAGCGAATATGTTATTTTTTCCCCCCTGAGGATGTGTTTTTTCATATATATAATTGGTAAATGTGCGGAGAAAGTCAGGGAGAAAGCTGAGGCGGAGATGCAAGTTGGCAGCGCTCGCAGCCATCACCGTGTGAAGCTCCGGCGAGCTGTCCGCGCGCAAACTTCTTTCCAAAATAATGACAACCAAACAGCTCTGCAGGCACGTGACTACTATTATTACTGTGACGATCAGAAAATCCGGCGACGTGAGGAGCGTCGCTCACCACGCGCTGTTGACACCAACTCGTCGCGTGAGGATCAACGTCCGGAATGTATCCACGGGCGCCGTAAACGGGCAGCAATGGGGTCGCAGGCGGCACAAGGGGGCTCCTGATGGCTCGCGAGGTGACCCCGGCGCGTGCGCGGAGACGATTCAGGCCTTCCCCAAAGCCGTCGCCATCTCTTTGGGTTCTGCCCTGTCACAAGACATGGAGCCCCCTGCCTACGAGCTGATGTCATCACTCCATCTCCCCATGGTAATGATGGGGAACAAATAACTGATGGGTATTGCCAATCATGAACTCGAACTGCAATTGAAACTTGAAAAATATGACCTCAGAATCGTAAAGAGAAGCTGAACGTTTCAAATTGAAGCTGATTTTTTTTTTAAACCACCAGTTGCCGACGTGGGAACGTGTGCCCACGCATGCAGGCACGCACCTACACACATCAACAACAGCCGTTCGCCGCTAAGTCACTGCGACGTCACCGTGTCGCTTGTGCCAGGCTAGGTGCGCTTCGAGGCCAGCAGGTGAATCGTCGAAAGCTCGCTGCTGGCAGGAGGTCACGGAACAGACAGACGCAAGTGTTATGGGTTAACCAGCTGAGATGCATGGCAGATGCACCACCTGTACTCCCCACTGTGTCAACTGACCTACCAATGGTTCACACACACACACACACAAAGGTACACGCGCACGTACGCACGAACCGGCCTGCTCCATGTGCATGATTTAAGCCCGGCTGCCGGGGTGGGTGATGTTTTAGCCGAATGCAAATCTTCATCGCAAGGAAGAGGTTGCGAGGCATTGGAACGGCACTAACTCACGCTGCGGGAGCCAGACATCGACAGCTGGGAGGCTGAATGGGTCATCTGCGTTGGCCTGACAGGACCGCCTCCGACTGCAATATTCATGTCTTCAAACACGCACCTCTCTCACATTTACAGAGGGCTTTCAGGTGCGGAGAGAATGTAGCTTGTAATAATGTAACCGCACAACAGGGGCAGAGAGAAACAGGGCCTTTGCATATTGACAGTGACTAAGAGCCGGATTAAGGAGGGTGGGGGTCTGCCAGCGTTTATTATTATTAGGTTTATTTACCAAACAAAGCCTCACTGCATATCAACACTTGTTTTCAGAAGGGTCCTGCCAAGTTTTAACAGTCGGTGGGGAGGGGGGGACGATCTCACGATGTCTAATTCCCAATTGAGTAATTTAGAGATCCCTTTTCAACATCGGGATGTTTGGCCCAATACCAGTTACACTCTAGGATTTTTAGCAATAGGAGGAAACAGTAGAACCCGAAGGAAAGCCATGCCCAACAGGGGGATAACGTACAAATACCACACACTCCCTGCGTAACAAAAACTCCACGCAGATATGCTCCCGGGAGGAGGAGATCTAACCCAGGCCCTTCGTGCTCAAATACACCACTTGTGCTGCCACCCTGCCACCCACACAGATTGTTATACAAATCCATTGCAGTTATTTTTTGCTGTTCAATCCTGCCGAGCCCCCGGGTGACATTCCGTCATTCCGTCTGGTGGCGTCAGCAATCACCCCTGGCAGACGACCGATAAGCTTCTCTCGTTCTTAACGAGGTCCACATTCGGGGGCCAGATTTTTCGTCAAATCGCTGCGGGTCTTGATGTTGATGGGTCACAAGCAGTGAAACGGAGGTATCGGGCAACACACAGTTCAGGCAACACAGTTCATCTGCATGTTTGCAAGCATTGCATTCATACGTGAAGACACTAAGTCAGTTATATTAACATGAACCAGCAGATAAACGGTAATGTACAACATTTAACTAATTAACGGTTCAATACCCGTTGATTAAATGTGATGGATGTAATGCAACATTACATCCATCCGCACCGCCGATTAGCACGGTTGGTTACGTACGGTGTGAAACAAGTTCAACATACATACAGGAATTAATCAATGTTGCTAGATATGAGATTATAATCACCATTATCACTGAGCCACGCTGGACGCATCCGCGAATCTAGATCCAGCACCAGGGGCCCGATTTATCTCTTCGCCAAATGTTGCTAATCTACAAAAGAGTGTCCCATTGAACGCAGCTGAGGAGACTTCAAATAGCACTCGAACCGTGTGATACTATCGCCTTGACTAAATGAAACGGTTGCCAGTGTAATTATCATGGGTTTGTTTTTTGATCTCGTCTCAAAAATGTCTGAGTTTACAACACACGCCGCTCACAAGCTGCGCACACGCCGGCCCCCTTCCCGCCGCCTGGCTGCGTGCGTGGTTGCGTGTGTGGCTGCGTGCGTGGCTGCGTGCGTGGCTGCGTGCGTGGCTGCGTGCGTGGCTGCGTGCGTGGTTGCGTGCGTGGCTGCGTGCGTGGTTGCGTGCGTGGCTGCGTGCGTGGCTGCGTGCGTGGCTGCGTGCGTGCGTGGCTGCGTGCCTGGCTGCGTGCGTGCGTGGCTGCGTGCGTGCGTGGCTGCGTGCGTGGCTGCGTGCCTGGCTGCGTGCGTGCGTGGCTGCGTGCGTGGCTGCGTGCATGCACGCGCGAGTCGAGCGTGGCGCGAACACACAATGTAAACGCGCGCGATGGACGGTGGTCGAGCGGCGAGCTCAAATCAGCCTCCCCCCTCCAAACCACAGCTCTGACTGATTGGCACTACCAGCACCGCCATCTGCAGGCAATGAATGCAGACGTGAGTGCGTGAGTACGCGCATGCATCCGTGTCCACACGTGCGAGACACTCAAAACAAGTCCACGTGGTGTCTGGCTCAAATGAGCATTGTGGCGATCATCATCTCCCGTTTATAGCCTTGAGCCAGTGGTGGAAATTCCACATTCGTTTGGCGGGGACAAGTATGACTAGACAACAGCTGCTGACTTCCCCACAAAGTGGTACTGATTTTACCGACCGCAGAGAGATGTTGAACTGAGTAAACCTCTCAACCAAGATGTGAACCCGCAATCTTCCGGTTGCGAGCGGCTTGCCCTACCGCTGAGCCACCGCCGACTGCACACTGAGCGTCGTGTACTGAAGCGTATTTGTTGCAATGAGCAACTTTTCTAAATCTCCTACAGCGTCTGGTGATGAGACCGTCTCAAAAATTGCGAGCGTCATGTCAGAGACCGGTACTGCACGGACTGCACGTGGAGGAGGAAGGGGGGGGGGGACGCTGCCCATTCGATCTGATCTCTAAACGAAACAATTTTTTTTTATTTTTATCAGGTAAGGCCCACTAGCTATACAGCTGACTATCACAAATGATAGCTCAACGAAGTGGCTTATCACGTGGTCATTTACAGCAGCCAAATACTCTAAATGCATGTTGTCGATTCTAAATGTGGAGGGGAAAACCGGAGGACCCAGAGAAAAGTCCACATGACCAAAGGGAGACAGAGAGAGACATGCAATCAAAGCGACAACCTCCTGGCGACCAGGTGAGATAGTTAACATCTCGCCACCACTCCAACCCCACCCCCGTGCATTCAGCAGTGTAACTGGGGATGTCACGGTTCTCTGATCAAGAGGTCGCGTGTGGTGAAGTTAAGTGCGGCTACCCCACCTGCTCCGAGACGTCTGGTCAGTCCAGACAGAGTAGGCCACATACCCTCGGAAGGCTCTCCCGAGCTCCGTCTACTGGAGGCTCTCCCTCCAGCAGTGGCTAGCGCGAGTACATGCAGGGGCTGCACCTTTGACCGTAGGTGCCACACGCGAGTCTGAGCGTGCACGCCGGGCGTGTGTGTGCGTGCGATTGTGTGAGCGCACGCACGCACGCATGTACGTACGTGCCGACATTCTCAACGCCTCTGCCGACCGGGGCTATGAGCGTTCGTCCCACCGGTCGGATAAAGAGGCGGGTGGTGCCGCGGCGGGCAGGAGGCGTCTGACCCAACGTCGCGCAGGTGAGACGAGGCGCAATCTCAGACGCACGGCTCAAACCCCACCGCTCGCCCAAGCACATTGCGACATGAGCCGGGCGCACCTTGTTTGCAACTTCTCACTCGCAGGATATCCACCACGTATTGCTAACTCCCTTCCAACAAAAATAAAACGCGCCTGGCAGGAAGGAATATGACAAACCGCCCACCTCACCGCCCCCCCCACAAACCCTTGGCGTGGTCATCTGACAGGGTTATGCTTATAAACGCGGAGCAGATGCATTCTCTGCTGAGATAATGATGGTCCCACGGTTGTCGGGGAAACGGGCTATGATTATGTTCGTTCCGCGCGAGCAATGGCCTTTCCCAAGTGAATTGGGGAGCGGGAGCGCGGGGGAAGGTACGGGGAGGGAGAGAAGGGGCGCGGAGATGAAGTGAACACTCCCCACCCTCGCTTCAGATCTGAGAGGCAAGAGGCAGGGATGACCTTGCTCTCTACGCTCTCTCTCTCTCTTTGCCTCCCACCCTCATTTTATCTCTCTCTCTCGCTCTCTCCACCGCTGTCTCGTTTTCTCACTCACCCACTCGCTCTCCCCCTCTCTCTCTCCTCTTGGCCCACACCGTTAACGAGAATGCATCTCACCTGCTCTCAAGCAGCATTCACTCAAGTGGTGGTGGAGTCAGTCGCGTAGCGTGGCTGGCACGGGTCCTTATATAAGGAATGAAATGCCCTCCGCCTCCCCAATGTCCAATTTCCTACCTCTTGACAATCGAAGAACCGGGGCGCCTCTGGCCCGTGGACCCCAGTGTAAGCTTGCACAGCCTGCACACTCGATAGTAAAGCCACTGGTTAGATTAAAAAAACACCCAAGCAGTCAAAATTACACAACGTGTCTCCCTGCTGAAATGAGTAGTTGGGGAGCACTCACTTATGTTCACGCTCCCTTCGCCAGTGGTGGAAATTCAAAATTCCCATGCTGGGGAATCAGTGGTTGGTAACTTCGTAAACTCACGCCGTTGAGCGGCAGAGTGATGCTGGGCTGATTGGACTCTGCTAGCTGGGAGTTGAACTCACAGCCCTGCCTGGCGCTCTAACGCGGCGGCCGCGTAACAAAAGGGTGTCCCACGAAATAATATTTAGAGAGTGAACAAAAAAGCAAGCATCAGAGGGAAAAAGGAAAATCCGGCAAAAGCAAAGCAAGCGTAAGGGAAAACACGGCAGCGGTAAGCACGCACGTGGCGTCACGCAGCGCTCACGGGCCCCGTCTCCCTGCCTCGCTGCTCACGTCACCACCACCACGATAAAAAAAACCCACCCCACGGGGGAAGACTCACGCTGGGGAGGAAGACAAAATGCAGGGGAATTAAAAAAACACCGCCGAGGAATGCACGAACTCTGGAGCCGAGTGTGCGGCGAGCCCTCTGCGACGCCGCGTGGGACTCTTGTTGCCGCGGGCAGTTGCGGTCCGCTTAAAGACAGGGACCCGTCTCGCGCTCCACACGGCAAGACAGAGAGGATTTTAGTTTTTTTTCGGGGGTTACATAAAACGCCGCGATAGCTGCAATGAGCCCGCTACGTTAATGCCACCGAGGAGCCAAAATAGCGTGCCAAGGTCTCATTGGTTGGGGTGTTAGAAAACGTACATTAATTATGAAACGCAACAATTGGTGAGTTGAGTCATGCATGTGCAAGAATCAATCGATTCTCTTAGGGTCGTGTACGGGATGTATCCCGACCAGCGTGGTGAAGTATGGCCAAGCAATGATCCAGCAGTGAATCGGCAAAGGGCCGTACATTTTTACATTCCGTACGCTAACACGTCAAAGGTTATCGCAACCAACTTCATGATTCATAATTTCTTTTTGTGTGAGGCCACGTAATGATCTGGGCAATTATGATGTCGTAGAATCCTCCACCACCCGACATAGCCAAACAACTTAAAAAGTCACGTGTACAGTACCAGTATTCTCAAACTCACAGGCAAGCGACACAAACTAATTGTCGCGTCGCGAAACAATTTCACACCGTGGTCATCATTTAATTTGTTGGGCTGTCAAGTGGCAAATGGTCTGAACGACTCAAATTTGGCCAGAATATCACGTGGCCTAACACTGCGCGTAATACGGTTCGAGTGACCCCTGCAGCCAACGGGGACGCTAAACAAAAGGGCACTATTATTATTGGTGGAGCGGTGGCGCAGTAATTAGCGTACTGAGCTAATAGCCCCCTGCCACCTAAGTTCAATACCTGGACGTGGCTAATATCAGTGGCGCGTGATAATCAGAACCGTTCCTTTTCCCTCCACCACCTTTACCGACCGACCTGCACTGAAGAACGTGGTGAAGTATGGCTAACCAGTGTCAAACATCCTCCGTGACTGACGTGGGGAGGCCTTCATCCAGCAGTAGATTGACAAAATATTTTAATATTCTTGACATATTGCGATGGGTGTCGGAGAAGGGGGGGGGGAGGGTGGTCAGTGAGTGAGTCGAGAGGGGGGCAGCAATAGATGGGTGGTGGAAGGTGGGGGGGGATGGAGCAGCGGAAGCCACAAGTGTCACACCGCTTTGTTCTGCGACCAGTGACTCGGTATGAATCACGCCCGCCATTATACACACAACCAGCCAAAAATACCCGGAATCTCATTACGCTCGCTCCGTGGACACGGTCCGAACCTATTCGCTTTATTAACTCCCCCCGAATGTTTATATATTTATTTATTTCACGATCGTTCGTTCCATTTTGTTTGTTTGTTCAATTCCGCAATTTTTGTCGTGTCGCGCGATATCATTTGCCTCTTTCGTCGCACACCTCAAGTAATCAGAGGGGACCGAACCAGGGCAGCAGGTGGTCGTCATGGAAACCAAGGACCCCTCTAAGAGGAACCGCCGCCGCCAGGACCTCGCACCTCGGGGAGGCAGCCACGGTCGAGGCGCTGCCCCGGGCGCGCCGTTGCTCTGCGTAACGAGGCCCGCTCGTTAACGTGCGCGTTTACAGCCACCGCACGCGCGCGCGCATTTTCACGCGCGCGTGCGTGCGAGTGCAGTGCAAGTGCGTGCGCATTGCCGAGCCAGTAGAGGGCAACCGGAACTCTCGCTACAACCCCGTCGCCTCTTCCCACCGCCACCACCTCGCTCGCGTGAATTAAAGGGCGGCCCGCAAATGTACCTCCAATTACCCACGCGCGTGCGTTCGGGCTAATCTGTGCGTGTGATCGCTATGTTTGTTTGTAGGTGATATGACATCACGAGCGTCGTCATCGTTTATTATTGAAACCGAGCAGTGCATCTCCAGCACCTTGCAGGAATTCGTTTGCGCGAGTCGCGCCTTTGTTCCAGGATTCAGAGATGATCGCGGCAATAGCCGCCGATGCCAACGCAACGCGCGCAGATTATCCTAAATGTGACGTTAAAATAACCGTGACGTTGTTTGCGTATCTCTGTCGATCTACCGCCAAGTGAAGGCAACCGTTGGTCAGGTGGGGTTTTTATTTGACCGTACTTCACCGCTCTGGTCAGTGCAGCCTGGCGAAGGCGGTGGGTGGGTGGCGGAGTGACCACGGTGGGTTCAGACGTCACTCACCCACCGATTGTCGACCGTGGCCAGGAATCAAACTCTGGCTGGCGGAATCGGAGTGCGGAGCAAAACCCACCGCACACATCGCCCCACTCCACATCCCTACAGGAGTATATTTTGTCTCGCATAAGTTGTACGGAATTTATTTTTAACGCATGTAACTTGACCGTGTATCATGAGTTTAGGAATCTATTGAAATTCATTCCACCACGTGCCTCAATAATAACCACACATTATTTATATATATGTACTGTACGGCACACTACAAAAAACAGAAACTTTATTTGTACCCAGGTGAGTTCATAGAGGCCCTCTTTATACGCTACAGTAATTTTGCTGGAGCAGTCACACCTGATGATGGATGCTTGTGCTGCTTCCGAAACGTCGTGATTTAATTTAGTTGTTTTATTTTTATTTTATTTAGTTTCCACCTACGTGACTTTACCGAAAAAAAAAACAAAGAGTAAGGCCCGAGTCATGGAGATTTTTGAACACACAGAAAAGTGTGGTACAGACTGTTGGGTGTAAGGGATCACAACATAATCTTAAGATGAACAGTGGCATGGAAAAAAAATTCAAGGTTTAAAAACAAGATAATAAAAAATAAACCTTACAGATAAAACATTCCACACAAATACCCGGGTGTCATTACTCCGATAGGAGTGTATGTTCTCTGTCAAGTAACAATTATTATAATAATGCCTTTTATTAAATTAATGGTCCTGCATTTGCAGGACGGTCCTACATTTGGATGTTTGGTCAAATTGAAATGCATTCGTGTTTTGCAAGTAGGAGCACACCGAAGTACCCGGAGAAAACCGAAGCATACGAGGGGAGGGGGGGGGGGGGTCACACTGAAAGCTCCACGGAGATGGATTCGGGAATGCGTTTGCTGTGCCACCACCTCCTGGCCACGTGACGGTCCCGTGGGGTTTCCCAGCTCTGGCTGATCCACCAACCATCACCTCCAAAGCGCCGGATCAAAGGCGCACGCCACCGCACCCGGCTACAAATGAGAGTGACGTCACGCTCATCTCGTCCTTACATTCCACATTACTACGGTAGGGAAAAGTACATCCACAAACTATACCAATGTTTTTCCACCGAGAAGGAACGAAGGGACAGGTATCGCAGCGCCAACCCGGCGCACCAGATGATGACGCAGCACTGCCGTAACGATAATTGTGGCCAAAACCCATCCACAACATTTTTGTGAGGGCGAGGCCGACCGAGATAATGCCTCGTCAAGCCTGGACGGTGTCACGACACGCCGCGTGTTTCACTCCGCGTCGAAACGTTGCGTAAGGATGCCTTGGCTTTCCGTCCTTTGATGTAACAGACACGAGACTCCCACAATTTTCACAAGTTCAACAAATTATTAAAAAGATTAACGCTCACGCCCCCCCGCCCCTTCTCCCTCCAGGTTCAATCACAGCAGAATTGTTGCGGCGGCGTGCGGGACTCACAAGAAGTCCGTCTGCGACTTGTTCGAGAAAAAAAACGCATGCTGGATTTTTGGCTTTAATTTTCAGTCCCAGTGTGTGTGTACCCTGGCCTCGTGGAGCTGATGTCGATTTTTTTTCTTTCCCTGGGTCCGCCGGTTTTTCCCCTGCACATTTAGAAACATGCCTTTAAGAGTACTTGGCTATGATACATTTCCACGCGATGATGATAAGCCACTTCTATTGAGCAATCATTTGTGAAAGCTCAAAAGAGATACACAGTAGCTCAGTCGGTGCATTACCTAGTAAAATAAAACAATGTTTATAGTGTCAGTTCAAATGCTGGTCGGTGGTGGGGGGTGTCCAATCAGCCCATTGTGCCCACTGCGGTGAAATCAATGAGTTCCGGTTTTGTGTGAAATCGGCAACGGTTTCCCGATCGAGCGACTGGTCCACGCGAATGCACTCGCACGGCCACTTTTGTCCATCCACTGCCGGACGAGGGCCTCCCCACGCCGTACTGCTCGTGGGGGTTATTTGGCCCGGCTTCACCACGCTGGTCACTGCGGGTTGGTGAAGCCAGGGGGCAAAGAAGTACAGTACAACAATGGCTACTCGCTGTACTTCCCCCTCCGAGTATTGCGAGGGCCTACGACAACTTATTTGTACAGACTGACCACCCTTCCGAGCGGTATCCAGGCTCGACCTTGCTTAGCTTCCGAGATCTGATGAGATCAGGTGCTTTCCAGGTGATCTTGTCACATGTACCTGGCATAGGAATGTGGAATTTCCATCAGTGGCTCAAGGTCACCAAGACAGTACTGTATGTGCATCACCCCACACCTGTTTGAGTGTCGGCATGCTGAAAGTGTCCATCGTCACTTCTTACATTATTATCAGAATTATTCTTTGTTGCGCATTTCTCTGCGAGATGGACCGCGTGTGTTCGACTGCCCGGCCCACCACTGTCCTTCAGGGTCGCCTGTCGTGGCTAATTTCACACAATTAATGACACGGGCAGAAATACCGCACCCGGGAAACCCTCTTGCAGCGCATGCGGCCTTTGATATATTTTAATCTCGGCAATGGCGGCCACCTTTGCAAAATGGATGGCCTCACTCGCACAGCGCTCAGAGCTGGGAGCGCGCCGTGTCCGCAGCTTTATTAAAACGTCATTTCTAAGCTAAATTCAAATAACTCACGTGCCATGCTCCTCCAGGCTCAGATCCCAGCTCTCCACACTCTCCTCTCCCCACGTCCCCTCGTGCTCCCCACCCCACCTCGCGCTCTCATCCGTGTGCTCACGTGTCTGGGCGTAAGCCGTCATACGTACGAGCTTAGAAGCCACCAGGACTGCCTTGGGTCAAATGTGAGTCAAGACGCAATGGAGGGCCTCCCCCGTCGTTCAACTATTGCCGCCGCGCACTCGCGGTGTAGAGTCGTGCGCGCCCCGCGTCTCGATACATCTTGGTGCTCACGCGCGGCCGCACAGAGCGCCACGCGCGTATTCTTCCTGCTCCAGTGACAACGGTGAGCATCGAATAGTAACAACAACAACGTGGCACGCTCAGCGTTCGCGCCATTCTCATAGCGGCGAGGCTATCATCGTGAAGGAAGGCGCCGCTGTGTTTAACAGACACAGTTCGTCAAGGCTCTACACCAGGGGTGGTGTTGCAGCCGCGTACAATCCCAATTGGACCGTGGCGCCCGCCACACGTTGACCGCCAAGTCTCGCTGGCCCCATTTTGCCATCCCATGGTCCAGTGGAAGCACCCGTGTGGGTTGCTACGTTTGTTTTGGGAGCGGTTTTTAAAAAAAATTAAGCAAGCTATTGGTTTACTGAACTGAACAAATCCGTGGTGACCAGCACGGTGGAGTATAGGGTCAAACAAGTGCCATGCCCTGACACGGTGTGGTGAGGTCTTCTCATTCAGTCGTTTTTTTGTTGTCGTAATCAATCACATTCGAATGCACCTCACACCTTGAGAGTTATCTCGCTCCCCACACACACACACAAGCCTACACAGCACACACACACACAAGCCTACACAGCACACACACACACAAACAGACAATTACAGCCATGGAAGGTCTCTCGCATTTGAAATATCCAAAAGCCATGATATACAATCACGCTTGTATAGTAGTGTGGCGGCAAGGCAACTCCCACAGTCCTACAAAGATATTTGACCTTATACGGATACTCTCTGGCACGAGTCATGATGGGACGTGATCCCACAGTCGCTTACAGGATTTATGCGTCATGCAAATGGTGTCATAATGACTTGAATAGCCCGACTCTAACCATCCCCTACTCACATCGCTGGATACGTGTCGCAAGATTCACCTTAAGTCTACATCATCAGCATCATCGTCGTCAGCCATCATCAATCCACAAGCATCTTGCAACAATCCGCCTGGCACCTGCGACGGAGCCGATTTCATCGCTCCAACTCCGCGTTCGACATCTTTTGAGAGCGTTCCCTCCTCTGGCTTCCAATGCGGAATCATTCCCGGGCCAGCGGCCATCATCCCTTCTCGCGACGACCCCTGCCGAGGCCAACTCACCTTTGATTCACAGTCAAAAAAATTAAGTCTAAACCTGCGTTTGCGCTCTAAATCCACGCGTTATATAAAAGGATCAAAGGTAAAAACGTCGAGGTGGAGCCCTGCAATGTCTAGCTCATGCCACTGTTAGCGAAAAGGCCTCAGCTATAGGGAGCTAGAGAGAGCCCACGCCTAAACGCCGTGGTGGGCCTACTCTTCCGTGCCGGCCAGACATCTCGGAAGAGAACTGCCGAACCGTGGCATAGCCATTTATACGGCAGGATGGACAGCGGAGAGTGGAATTTAATAAACTTCTCCTATTGCTGTTAACTGTCGTGCCGGGAGATGGAATCGACCTGGCGATCTCTGGCTTGCAAGTGCAGTGTGCTATATTCCCATGACAGTGTGTAAAGAGGCATAAATATATGTAATTCATTAGCTAGCATTTCCTTAATGGTATTCCTTTGACTTTAAATGCAACAAATGCTGAAAAACTCAGGAATGGGGGCATGGCTCAGCTTTCACTTCAGCCAAACCACCACCGTCACCACCCCCTTCCTCTTCACCCAAACCACCACCGCCACCACCCCCTTCCTGGCCACCGCGCCTCTCGCACCCCGCTTGCAGAGCAACAAATTAACGACGGCTCCTGGCGGAGGCCCCCGCAACTAAAGTTCTTGGCTCTGCCGAAAACAAATCAACCCCCCGCAAGCCATTTCACCGGCTCCTCCGCGAAGAGCAGAGCGAGCGTGCGGTGGGCTGTGCCCGTGCCTCAGTGTTGCGAGCAGAAAGGCCCCGGGTACAAAATATCTTAAAAACGTGACATGAGAAGTCAACTTCGTCGTTAGCCTACGGGCTTTTGGGATATTCGTTTTGCGATTTAATGTGGGGTTTTATTTTTTTGGCTTTCTTTGCGGAGAGCATTCGCAACCTCGGCAGCCACGGGATTTTTTCACGTGCTATCAAAATTGCATCGAACTGAAACATATATTATTAAACATCCTTAAATAAATTTAAAGGCAATTTGACAGCTACTTTGCTGTAATTTGATTGTGTTTCAACCTTTAGCAGAATGTGATGAATTAAAAAAGGCAGTCACATATAACAGGCTGTAACAGCCGCAATTAGCATTAATTAAGCGCAAGTCTCCGTTTGCATGGAAATGTTTTTTTTTTAAGACGCGTGGGAGAGAGAGAGTGGTGGTGGAGAGAAAGGACTGAGCGGTGGTGCGGTAATTACCCCCCGTGGGTCTCCGTGCTGAGAAAGGGCAGCACTGGGTGTCAATAAGCATCATTCCCCCACTGGCAAACACCCAGCATGTGCACTCACACGTGGATACGCGTGTGTGCGCTCGCTCAGACACGTGGGCAAGCGTGCGTGCGACCACGCGCATGTGCACACAGACGCGTTTCTCCCTCGCTCACACGCACGGGCCCTGTATGTATCAGGTCAACGAACGCGGCCCCTACACATGGTATGGACGCACGCGGTAAGACGCACGCGTGCCGACGCATCAGCGCTGCGACAATCACTGCAAGCTCCACGAGTTACGCGCGTGTAAATACGCGCGGTCCGACAAAGACGATGACAAAGATTCAACCCCCCGCCGCCCCGTAGCTTTTGAGAGGCAGTCGGGGCAAGCGCTGTTAGCGAGCGCGCGCGAAAGGGCGGCACAGTGCACGAGGGGGTGGTGTGGCCAGCGGTCTAGCGTGTGGACGTGTACGCACGGGCGCCACGTGTATACACGTGCACGTGTATACACGTGCACGTGTATACACGTGCACGTGCACGCACGGGACAAACGCATGGACGCACGGCGACAATCTCCGTCGGTCGGCACTCGGCGACTTCGACGCTGGCATCAGTGACTTTGCCCCCCAACGCTCGTGTGAGTGACGAGGAGGGGCCCTGGCGTTGTTCACGAGGGTGTCCTGCCCAAACCCCACCACAGCGTGGCAGCGTCACGTGATGTCAGTGCCACCTCTGCCAGCGACACACCTACGACCTCCACGAGGCTGCTGCGTGGGTCACTCACCAGGTATCTCTTCAGCTTCGCTGTTTTCTTCTGAATTCCTTTATGTGCACCGGGGCATTCCAGAGACAATGGGGCACAGGGACCCTTTATGATACCCATCCATCAAAAGTAATGAGCGATTTTGCGAATGCCTCCTTTAGCGGAACGCATGACAAATTTTACAAATTCCTTGGGCGTGTGACAAACCGAAAAGTGGAAACGCGGAGAGACCTGGCCCTGACCGAGCCTTCAACCCCTCCCCTCCTCCCTAGCGCCCGTGGCCCCACTCCCGCCCCTCTGCGGTCACGCCAACCAACCAACCCCCACACGCGTGCTCTGAACGCGTGCCCTTATCAATTTAATGCCCAACCATCAAGGCCAGAGAGTTCAACTGCCAGCCGCACACATGAATGGCAAAAACCGGGCGAACAGCTGGGCGGATGGGTCCAGCAGGCGGGCAGTGAGCGAGCGAGAGGCCTCACAAAGCCTCACGTGGCTCACACATGAGTCACTGTGTTTTTTTAATCGTGTGTGTGTGTGCGTGCGCGTGTGTGCGTGCACGTGTGCGTCTGCCTCTGCGTGGAAAGCGGTGCGGTGCACTGACGGGTGCACTGCCCTATAATCCCCAGCCACCTGGGTTGAATTCCTAACCGTGGACAACAACAGTTTTAAATGGTATCAGAATGGGCGTTGGACCTCCACGGCACTGTACCGGCCTCAATAGGTGTTTGCTAACAGCGCCTGGTTGTATGGCATACCTTATTATTTTTGTACGCGTGCGTGCGTGTGCTGATATTTTAACCCACTGACCAGGGTTCAATCCTCAGCCGTGGATAGCATCAGTGGCATTTGGTATCGGAATCCTTCCTCTGCCTCCTGTGGGTCGACTAAGCATGTGAACACCAGCAACTCGTGCCCGGTGCGGGCTTTAATCGGCGCTCGCTAAAAGGACTTGCCACGGTACGAGTGAGCATTGCGTCTCGGAGTTGAAAAAGAGCGGAGGCACTTTGTGTCAATAGGCGTCGCTCCCCCATTGGCAAACACGCAAGAACACGCAGGCACTTATACACACAGGCAAGAGCACACACACACACATATACACACACAGTCGCACGCACATACGGGACCCATACGTGCGAGGTCAAAAACTCTCACAAAAATGTACGCACACGTTCTCGCGTGTGTGCACGTGGGCGCATGTGGGCGCATCAATGCGATGGCGAACACGGCATCTGGAGGCGCGTGTCGGTTGAAAGGCGGCGAGGCCGTGGGGGAACTTCCTTCCCGTTGTGCTGCAACACATGTGGTGTGCTCGCAGGGGCAGCACGATGCCTCGAGGGAGCGTCCAGCGACTAGAGCAAGGTGGGCGACAGGACGGTCGGCGACAGGAGGGTGGGCGAGAGGAGGGTGGGCGAGAGGAGGGTGGGCGAGAGGAGGGTGGGCGAGAGGAGGGTGGGCGCGCGAGTGGGGAGCGATGGGTCACACCAATACCGAATGCGCTGGCTGTCGCCCAGCCGGAGCACGACTCGGGACGACGCCAAAGTCAATGCCTTCAAACTGATGTTGAAAGTTCTTTCATGTCTGTAGCAGGGGGTCACAATGATTATCGTAAGGGAGATCCAATATAAATGATATTTTAGCATAATGTTACCCCATAGCAAACTGACCAAAATGTATCAAAGGGTTTGCTGAAACGGTGGTGATAAAAACAAACGACAAAATAGTGAAGCCTTTGTGGCCAAGGCGATGAGCCCAAATGTCATGCGCAAGCCCAGCCTCCCTCCCCATGCCGTCAGGACGTCGTACGTCACGCTCCACATGACATAATCTCATGTGACTCAGATGGTAACGTTATGATCACGAATTTAACACTGCCACGGACAAGCGCAGCGTAGAAAGCGTAACAGAAACCCACGCGCATGCATGATTTATCTCCCTTGTTCGCTTAACAATTCAGCTTCGAAGACACGATTACATTTCAGACATTAAGCGAAATCAAACAAAGAGATTGTTTGCCCCTTTTTGTTTCTTTCTTTCTTTAAAGCTCATGCCAATCGACCAACATCGTAGGGCCCGTAATTAGACGCTGGAGTCTCAACGTGTGGGAACCCCCCTCTAATGCCAGGGCCCGTGATTTCATTACCGGCGCGGCCACAATCGGCGCCATCGTCGGGATAAGCGCCACTCCGTCGCCTCCCCGCGACAGCGGTGCGCTGCTATGGCTGCAGACAATGCTGCTGCCGCTGCCGCCTTCCCGCCCCTCCGCGTCCCCTCGACACGAGAGCGGTGCCGAGAGCGTAATTGTCGCTGCTGCACGCCGGCGAGCACCCCCCCCCCCCACCCCCGTGTCGATTGCCCGTCGCTCGCTCGCCCCCCCCCCGAACCCAGCTGCGGCCGCGATCGTCCCTGACCTTCGCTGGTCAACGCGCTCGTTTAATTTGCATTTCGCACTTTGGCGCACGGCGCGCGCTCAGACCTTGAGTTATTCATCCGCGACGTTATATGATTTATCAAGTTAATTTCTGGATGGAGGAGAGCGCTTTAATGCACTTCCACGGGAGCGGCGGGCTGCCGAGGCTGCGTTCGGCTCTTTAGCGGCGGTCGTAAAATGCTATTTTTTCTTACACTCTCTCCTTCAGTCTCCGTGCAGCATTAATTTAATGCGTAAACGGGCGAAAGCGCCTCGTTACTGATCACTGGCCACGTGGCTGTGTGTCTGGGCGCAGCGCATGCGCGTGGATGCTACAAGACAGAACCCCAAGCCCCACCATGACAGTGAACTCAACTGAACGTTTTACAAATACTGGATTTTTATGTGGTCAATTGAAAAAATATGTATAATTTTGTTACAATTTTTTGTCAAGATGTGTATCAACAGAAAGTGAGTGTACCGTTAATTATCCTGTGAATAGACTCATCCCCACCATAGGAATGTGGAATTTCCACCACTGAGTCATGGATATGAACAGGAGATGAGCACTGTCTAAATGTTAACTTGAGCAGGAGTCCACTTTTGACTTTTGTTGACCGTTACAGCAACACTCTGATTTTATTATTTTATCATTTAGCTTCACAGTGGCGGGTATTCAGTATTTGTGCCATGCCACAAACACGTAATTGTCACGCGGGGGACGGCGGGCGGAGGGGGGTCTTTACCATCCACTGTCGAGCCGTCGACACGTCAGCAGTCACTCTCAAGCCAAATCGCTCTGCATGCGAGCCGGCTCGGCGCTGGACGACCGCCGAGAGGACAATCGCACGGAGTTGGGGGCCTTTCCGGCGGCTGCTTCCACCACCACCATCACCACGGTCCACTTGCCAACCGTTCTGACGACCCAAGGACTCCCCGACGCACAGTATACCCCAATCACTGCGTCCTTTCAATTTCATCCCGATTGTGCTGTCGGCGTCACAACATGATGGGCGCCCCACGTTAAAGAACGGCCCACGGAAGCAGGCATCACAGAGCTACCTCTAGAATCTGTTTGCCCACAGTAGAGGGAAGCACTTGTCCACCCACTCTGCCAGTGAGTGTAATGCTCGTCACACGATAGTCAAATCCATGCATGGAAGTCTAAGTTAAGCGCACTACTACATTTCACGTGATGGATCGTTTTTGGTGCAGTCATTTGCGACTGGGCTGACACAATAAACTCACTGCAGGTGAGAAGCCGGCTTAGTCACGAGCAGCGGCAGCAACCTTGGGTTCGATCCCAGGATCCGCTCTGACCTCTGACCTCTGAGCCAACCGGCCACCTCTGCTCTGCGCGTCGCTAACGAGAAGGTGACAACCACCACCACGCGCTTGCGTCGAGCCCGGTGATCTACAGCCCCGCGTGTCGTCGGGGTGATCATCTCCCATTCACTGCGGCGTGACACCCCCACTTTGTGGAGCACAGCGTGTCACTCACGCCGCACACGTGTGTCCGTGTGTGTTGGTGAGTGGGATGTGTGGGGTGTGCGTTTGTGCTGTGCAACGATTAGCGTGCCCCACTACAAACCGGGCAACCCATGTTCAATTCCCACTCACGGCTAACACCAGTGACGATTATCCGAATCGGTCCTGGGCCTCCCTTAGGTCGACTCAGCATCAAATGAGAACCTGGTGCAGTGTATGAATATCGCCACTGAGAAGACAAAGGTGGCCCGGCGTGGTGCTGGCCAGCCACCCCCTCGTGTTCCGTGCCGCCTTTCATAGGTGCTCACTAACAGCACTTGCCCCAAAAGTCTGCTCAGGCTATACGGGGGATATTTGTCTTTATGTGCGTATGTGGGCGTGTGTGTGCGTGTGTGTGCAAGGCTGTGACCCAGCCATGAATAAAGCTTTAGAGGACCAAAGCATGAGGTGCCACTGTCAGATTTACAGCTTTGGCCCAAAACTTTATAGAGTTCATAAGGTCACTTCACATAAAATCTACGCAAACACACAAAGCGCCCTAATTTGTCTCAGACCTGGGCAAAGCTAATTGTTAGAATGGTCAGCAGCATCACAAATGTCAGGAGAGGCGTTTTACGCAACTCCGTGGCCGCAAGAGGGAGACGGGCAAAATAAAATCAGTAACAGCCATGCCCCCCCCCACTACCACCACAGCTGCCGATTGTTAAAACAAAGCGGCTTCTTCAGCTTTCTATAAAAGCCCGAGTCACTGATAAGATGCTAAAACCTTGATAAGGAGCTGGGGGTCCCAAGCTGTGCTTTTGTGAGAGAGCTAATCGGGAGCACAGATCCACCCACCCACTCTGCCTGGGGGTGGGGGCGTGGGGTGAGGGGGTGTGGGGGTGAGGGGGTGAGGGGGTTGGGGTGAGGTGGCGGTGGGGGGGGGACCCCCAGGGGCTGAGCTGTCACAGCCGCCCCTCCCACGGCCCACGCGCGATTTACCGCCGCAAAATGTTTAAAAGGGCCCCTTTTTAGTGTGACGGCTGGTGGCAGAATGTGTCTGCCGCCGTTCATATCTAGGGCCCCTTGCTGTCGATGTTGTCGCTTGCTCAGCTCTGCCCGGCTACCGTGGGGCTTCTGCCGTAATTGCCTGGCGGTCTGACTACCGCATGCACTTGTTGTTTTCGTTCAGCCCTTTGTCAATCCACTGCTGGATGAAGGCCGCCCCTCGTGCCTCGTCGGTCGCGAGAGATGTGTGGACGCGCGCGAGTCGCCGCGCTCATCGCCCGAGGGTTGTCGAAGGCGAGGAAGCGTAAGGCGGACGTGGGAGCACAGAAGCGCAGTACAACGATGGATGTTCTGCCTACAGCGTGCCCATAACACCCGTTACGCATGGCACTCGCATGGAGGTTTTTAAATGGACACCGAATAATCAGCCACGGTCGATTCACTGCTGGATGAAGGCCTCCCCAAGCCACCGACACCTCCCATTATCCTGCAGCGTCGCGATCCACCGACCACATTCCAGCAAACTGAATGAATTTCTTCATCTTTCCAGTGGACGCCCTCCCTCCGAAGAATTCCATTCCTTGGCGGCCACTCCGCTATTACTCTTGGCCATCGACCATCGTCCCTTCGAGCCACGACGCGTCCCTACCCCCAGCACTCGAGAGGCAAATCTCCTGCTCCCCTTTGCAATAACGTCGCGGCAATTTGTAATTGCGAACGAGCCCGACCGAGCCATCATCTCCATATATAAGAGGCTCAGGATGTCTGCAACAACTCAGTGGCTTCCGCTTCCTGGATCGTCTGCTTCGGCTCCGAAGACGAGACACGAGAGGAAATATCAACGATGTATTTTTTGAAGAGTGACATTTTAGCTGTACGGTATGTGCATAGCCCTCTTCAGTGGACTTTGCAAGGGTTTAAATCTTTTCAGATTGCAATGGAGGAAATATACATGATGTATTTATTTCATAGTAAAATGTTATTCTTATCTTTTACAGCCATCTTTTTGATGTATATCTTATTTATTATGTTTTTATCTATCTTCTATCTACATTTTCTAACTACCTTAAGATAAATCTTTGATTGGAAAATACAAATAAAAAATGCGCAAATCTTTATGTAAGATCTGCTAGATCGGCGTACGCTACGCCGGGTACAGCGAGTATTTAATGCTGCGCGTTGGCTCGCATTGCGGTGGTCGTGTGCTTACTCCACAGGGAGGGATAGGGGCGGCACAGCCATCTCGTGCTCTGCACTACAAACCCCATCGTGTGAGAGTTTCATTCCTGGACCCCCACCAACCCCACCAACCCCAGAGGAACTATTGTCACACAACCCGAATGAACCGCAAGCTGTGGCATGGCCTTCATCATTCAGCAGTGGATTGACAACGGACTGTGAATTAGAAATGTATTTTTGACCTGCGACAATGGACGTGGAGTTTTACGTTTCGGGCAGAACGTCGCCAGGTCACTCGGAACGGCGGAGTCATTCCAGATTTTTCGTTAAAAGCGACTTTTACAAAAAAAAACCTGTAAAAAAAACGCCACAAAATGCGCGAAAATCCAAAAAGGAAATGCGGGTCCCTACCTGGGAGAGCGCGCAGCAGATCTTAGCGAGAGCTCGCCGAGCGGGAGGAGGCTGCCCTACGCCACGCTTATCGAAGCGTTCACGCGAGGCAGCGGCGAGGAGGAACGGCGGCGGAAGAATTCCCTCGCTCGGCACGCTCGCCCGGGGCACCGCGGAATTGTCCACTCGCCGGGTCGCCGCCGCCGCACGAGCGGGCGGGACGAGCGAGCCGGGCGAGCGGGCGGGACGAGCGAGCCGAGCGAGCGGGCGAGCGGGCAGCGGGGGAGGTGAAGATATTAATCCTTCTCACCTGCGCCTGCGTGGATCGCCCTTCGAGACGCGGCCCGAAATTAACCGGCAGCGCGGCGGCAGGAAACGCGCCGCGCGTGATTGATGGGCGGCGCGCACGGCCCCTGCGCGGGTCGGTGCCACCGCCCTCTCTCGCCCCGAGCCACTAATTAAAATCACATCATCAAAGCTCCCGCAACATCGTTCCTCTTGCTACCGGAGCTCGGCGGCAGCGACGGTCGTTCTGGGCGGCGGGGGGTTAGGGGTGCCGGGGGGGGGGGGGGGCACCGTTGCTGGTTACGACTCGGCGTCACGCTCGCCGCGCCGGACGCCGCGACGGCACGGTGACGGGCGTAAGGAGGGCTCTAACGGCAGGGCAACGCGATGCAACGTGGACTCACGCGGCATCTGAAAGACACCCCGCATCTCAAGAGGCTGCACGGGAACCGTAGGGTTATTTATATTATTCAGAGACACAGTCGGCCATAGGTCTACGTCAATTTGAGGAACCTTCATGCGAGTCTATGGGTTTGTATGCAAGTTTGTGCAAGAGAGTTTACATTGATAAAGCACCTCGTTGTGTCTGCATCCCAAGACGCAGTACAAATAGAGGAAGCGTGCCCCTCCAGAGAGTTTGAAGAGGGATTTTTACAGCAGGGAGCGATGGGTAGAAGGAATTGAGACAACACGATGGTAGAAGTACAAATGCAGACACTTAATCGAGGGCGAGAGAGAGTTAGCTATAGGCAGAAAAAGAAAGGAAAGTCTTGAGCCTGGACTTGGGTACGGCAGTCGACATCACGGGATGGCTGGGGGAAGGGGGAGTTCCAGACCATGGCAGCGGTAGCAGAGGAAGAGCCAAAGGTCGAGCGAGTAAGCCACGGTACGGAGGAGTCGCCGCGTCGCTGACGCGGGGGCCGCAATCGTCGCGCCTAACACGGGCGCAGAAGCGAGGTCATCCCCGGGTCTCGCCGAGGGAGGAGGAGCAGATGTCCTCGCCGCCAAGTGCACGGCTGCTGACGGTTTGAGCCACCCGTATCCGGCCGACCCGAGAGCACGTCACGGGAGGATTATCAACAACAGCTCTGTGCACTTCAGAAAGAAGAAATAAGCCTGATCCTCGCGCAACCTCCCCCCCTCTCCCATCCCCTCCCCCCTCCCCCATCCCCCCTCCCCCATCCTCCCCCCTCCCCCATCCTCCCCCATCCCCCCCTCCCCCATCCCCCCCCTCCCCCATCACCCCCATCACCCCCCTCCCCCATCCCCCCCCATCCCCCATCCCCCCCTCCCCCATCCCCCCCTCCCCCATCACCCCCTTCCCCCATCCCCCCCTCCCCCATCCTCCCCTCCCCCATCCCTCTCCCCCATCCCCCCAAATAAAAACAATTCCTTGGTTATTTGCAACGCGTGGCCGGGCCGCGACAGAAGCTCGCCCGCGAACGCCGGCCTCGATGACCCAAATTTCCCCGGACGCGAGGGACGTCGGAAGGTCGTGGATTGCGGGGGAAGGGAGAGCGAGGCAGAGAGCCCGGCCCCCCGCGGCCCCAGACAAATAACTAAGAGTGGAGACTTGCGATCCAAAGTGCCTCCACCCCCCCCCCCCCCCGAGCCGATAAATAGGCAGACGCTTCACACGGCCTCTAGCCGCACGCCGCACGCCCGGACGCGCGAGCGTTGCGCCGAGGCCAAGCGAGATAATGGGCAAGCGTGGGGGACTTGCGGGCACATGCACGAGTCTCAATCGGGACAGGGCACCGAACCGTTCCGATGTCACCGTTACATCTTCCCGTGAAACGAACGACGGCGCTCGGCTGGCTCCGCTCGTCGCGGCTCAGATGGCGTGTTCCGAGTCGGCAGCGGTGCGGAATAAACATTGTTCTGCCGTCTATAATTACGGAGGCGTAAACCTTCGGTAAGTGTGCACGAGATGGAGCCACGCAGCGTCGCGCTCGTTATAAAGGTGCCCGTAGCCCTTGCACATCTCACCCACGACCAAATCACCCCCCCCCCTCCCCCCGGTGCGCCCAATCTCAGCGACTCTCGGAAGCTTCGCAGGCTTGAGCCTGGCGAGTGCTTGGACGAAAAACCGTCCGGGAATGCGACGTGTCGAGTCTCAAGACTCCACCGCCTCTTGACACGGATTCAGGAGGATCCCGCTGCCTAGTGGCACTTTGGCCTCGCGTGGGAGAAAACCAAAGAGCCCGGAGGAAACCCACCACGCGTCATGTCGGGGAACATTCAAAGTTCCACACAGATAGATTCAATAATTCATGGCTGGACTGTCATTACTTGGCTACCTCAGCCCAAGCCCACAACCCCCTATATTTACAGGCAGTTTCCCATCCGAGTAACAACCAGGCTCAACTCGGCTTAGCTTCCAAAGTTTGACAAGTTCAGGCACATTCGTGTTCATTTGGCGGAAAACATCCATCACCGTCGCCCTCTCGTCTCGAACCTTCGGCCAATCACGCTCCTCGCCCCCTCGGCCAATCACACTGCTCACCTCCGCGGGCTGCGGCTGGGGGATGAGGATCTTGCAGAGTTTGCTCCTCCCTCCCTCCACCTCCTCGCACGCAGAGTTCTCCGTGCAGCCCCCGGACGGGCCTCCCTTCAGCTCCGCCCGGGACAGCTCGCTGGCCACCAGCGCCTGCTCCAGGCCGTCCATGGGCCGCACGTACGCCGTGGGCTTCTGCGGCACCAGCTGGGGTTTCGACGGCAGGATGGCGGCCGAGGGATCGCCGCTCGCCGTGTCTCCGCCGTCCGAGCCGGGCGCCGTCTCGCCGGCCGTCCCTGGATCAGCGCCGCTCTTGCCGGATTTGCAGCGCTCGGACGAAGACCGGGGCGCGTGCCGGGCGCGGCCGTCTCCCGAGGCCCTGCCGAGGCTCTTGCTGGCGCCTGGGTTGGTGCCACCCCCAGTGGAGGAAGACGAAGCGGTTGGTTTCGGCGCGGCTTGTGCCGCTTTGTTACCGGCGCTATCTGATCGCGGTGGTCGAGAGTGTCCGTCGCGGGAGCCGGCGGCGGTGGCGGAGGAGGAGGAGGCAGCCGAGGAGGACTGAAGACGATGCAGCCTGATGATGATGATGAAGTCGACGTTGATTCCGGGTCGATGGTGGCAGGCCGCGTCCCGTTGTGCTGCGTCTCAGGGTGCCCGTGAGTCCCCCGGCGCTGCTGCTGCTGGAGACGACTGGACCCGCTGGCCGAAGCTGAGCCTGGCGCCGGAGAGGAAAGTTCACGAGCCCCTCTCGTTAGGAGTCCATTCCTGACTCATCATCGTCAACAACATCGTCACGATTCATCCTGACGTCACCATTATCGTAATGCTCATCATTTATGTCATCATAGTTGTTTGTGTAACAGGGTTTCTGACCACAGGGCCCAACGGCCCAAAACGTCAAGGGGTCAGCAATAAACAGCACTATTACATTTATATCTGTTTTATTGCCAGAAAGGGTAAACCCTATTATTATATGTCACTACCTTAAAGTTGTAATGGATAAGTGTGTAACATGATTCTTGAATTGAGCAAGTTTATTGTTGTAAGAGCTTTGGGGGGGGGATAGAGACATTGGGAAGGAATTCCAAAGTGGAGTAGTGCGAGGGAAGAAGCAGAAAGAGAGAGATGAGGCGACCTGCAGTGTGGTGAACGAGTGGGTGGGTGGGTGAGCGAGCGAGCGAGATCCTCAACACACAGTGGCTATTAGGGGAAACGAATTCAAATCAACCCTCTCCAGGGAACCTAATATTGTCTCTTTTACTCTTGTTTTATCATATTTTTGTGTCATCCGTCTCGTGAGATGTCCTTAGTTTGGCTCTTTGAACCTCAGGAATTTCCATTGGATCTTGAAAACCATGATGCAGATGATGATGATAATTAGCGTCATCGCTAATTGTCAGTTATGGGGGTTGTCTGACCATACTTCACCACGCCAGTGAGTGTGGGTTGGTAACACGATGCACCCAGGATGAGTTCCGCGTCCTCAGGTCGCCGATTTCACAGCGCATCGCGCTAACCTGTACGCCACCGCTGCGGCCACATCACTCATGATGATGATGTCATCATCACTCATGATGATGTCATCATCACTCATGATGATGTCATCATCACTCATGATGATGATCCAACCGTGTCCGTCCAGTGCTCGCTGAGCTGCGTTGGCTTCCGGTTGCAGAATGATACATTATGAGATCGCACTCACCAAACGCAAGGTGCTTGTCACAAACGAACCGCAATACCTTGCTGATCTTGTCAAGGAGAATCAAGCGTCATCACGCAAATCCCAGTTCTCCTTGGCCAACCATCGAACAAAAACGGTCACTACATCGCGCGGCGCTTTCAGATGCGCTTCTGCTGCCGTCTGGAACGCTCTTCCTTCCGATATTAGAAAGCCACTGGAGCTAGGCACTTTTACACTAGATTGAAAACTCATTTCTTTACAACTGCTTTTATTGT
This sequence comes from Lethenteron reissneri, assembly GCF_015708825.2. Lineage (NCBI taxonomy): Eukaryota > Metazoa > Chordata > Hyperoartia > Petromyzontiformes > Petromyzontidae > Lethenteron > Lethenteron reissneri. The sequence goes on from NC_083794.1 coordinate 14,189,855, forward strand.
TTAGTTTGGTGCCCTTTCCCCGCACCCCTGAGTAGCGCGGTTGACTACGTACGGTGCGAAAGAAGCTCAACATACGTACAATATCACCCAGTGCAGGACAATGACAGGCTTCTACGCACGACCCACACCTACCGCAAAGCATCAACTCTATGCCATTATTGTCTATACCCCCCCCCCACCGCCGGGTTCTACACAGAGCATCGACAGCATAAGCGGGACACCCGGCACGTGAGCCCTCACCGAGATCCCTGCGCGATGCGGGCTGCGCCCCACCTGCAGGAGTCCAACGTCGCCGGCACGCCCGGCCGGGTCTTCTCCGCACCGCCGGTTGTTGTGGTGTCCGCGGACCCTCCCCCGGACTGTCCAGATCCTCCGGCTGGCTTGGCGACGCCGACCAGGTGACTCTGGTTGGACTGGTGAATGATGATGTCCTTCATCTCGTCGTAGCTTCCCAGCGTGCTCTCCAGGCGGCTCGAGATCTCGTCGCCGTTAGTCTGGGGGAGCAGCGGAAGACGACGGAATGAAAAGTGAAATCGTGGGCGGCCCGGCCCCCGTAACGGCCTTCAGTCTCAACGTTGTGGCGAGTCGCATCCAGCGAGCGCAATTTATGCCTGGGCAGCACAGCGGATTTGAAATCCGGAGGCTTGCAATTTTATCGGCCGGCGCGCCACGTAAACAATGGGTCCACCTCTCAAATCTGCCCGGCCTCTGTCCACCCAGCGGCACACATGGGTGCACCACAGCGGCCAAATGGCAGGTCGCGCGGGGTGGTGGGGGTAAAGCGTGCCACGTCTGGCCTGCGCGGAAGAGGTCGGCCACAATACCTCCTTAGAAAGGTCTGTCTAGAGCTCCCTACACTCTGCGAAAGCCCCCGTTGCCAGCGGTGACGTGAGCGAGCACGTGCGCGGGCTGCGCCTTCGCCGGTGACGTCACGAGTCACCGCCACCGCAGCCCAGCCACCTCTACTCGCTTCGCTTCAAAATCATCGCCTCCCGTACAACACGAATGGGTTATTACGTCTAAATGCCATTACGGGGAATAGAAAATTGTTGATAAGTAAATTCTGCGGGTTCTCCGGTGCACGGGAGGCGGTAATGGATTGCTCCTTAGTGACAACATGCGCCTGAAGGTGCTCGTTAGTTTGGAGAATATTGAATTTGCACGCGCCACAACCACGGCAGCATTCCATTAATAAACACACATATATATAAAACAACAAAAATCTATATATTTTTTGCAACCATGTATTGCAGTAATAGCAGTGTATGTAAAATTACATCACGCGTGCTGATTATTTTTCCTGCTGTAATAAGCGCGGTTTGCCCAGGTGGCGGGGGCAATGTTCCTGGCAATTTCGAAAGGGTTTGGTTTTTTCTTTGCTCGCCGCACCGTACATTTTTAACATCCTTCCTCCCCACGTAACTTGAAAACGACGGTGGAGGCAGACTTCCAGCAAGCGGGACAAATTCGTCGGCGCGCAATCGCGCCGCGTTTTGTTTTTCAAGAAGCGTTTCTTGAGAGGCGAATGAACGTGTGCAGAAATATATTTCCCGACCGGAGAAACGGAGCGAAGGAAACTGATCGGCGTCAGAGTCGGGGAAACAACGACGCGTGCTCCTGGACGCAGACGGACGGACGCAAGCGACCGGGCGCTGCGCACACCCGGCAAACAAAAGCAGAGGTAAAGGCGCAGGGCTGTAAATTGGTTGCTCGTGCCACCGCCTGGCAGAGTGCAGCTTGGAGGCTATATGGGCTACCTCTTCCACACTGGCAAGATATTTCGTGAGAGGTGGGAGTTCCCACACTTTACCCCACCACATGCGGCCTGCTGATCAGCCAACTGTGGACAAATACAGGTGGGTGTGGGGGGAGATTTAAGAAATGTTGCCACACCATTTTAACCACTGCGCCACGAGATGGAATGGAATTGAACTGGTGATCTGTGGGTTGCGAGTGCGGATTGCGAACCATTACACCACGTCAGTGTGCAAATAAAAACGCGTGTCTAAATGCGCGCGCACACACACACACATCATAACGTGGGTGCGGTATAAATCCATCAGCGGGCCGGTGAATGAGGAGTGTGCATGACTCAGGCGAACATTTTCAGCACAATAAGATGACCTTTGTGAGCGGCTGCCTCACAGCGTGAGTCTCAGGCCTCCCGCAGAATCAAATAGAGAAAAATCCGTAATGTCATTGATTTTTTTTTAACCCTCACCCTCCTTTCCCCTACAGATATATACATTCTTTTTTTTACGACACAACAATTTCCATGAAAAGCTTTCATGCGAAGAGCGGCAGCGGTGATCGTGACCAAAGGACTACATTTGCCACGACGATAAACTTCACCCGACGACGATTAATCCCGATAAACAGTTTTTGTTAAATGAAAGAAATTAGAGCGTTTGACATGTCAACATGAGCCGTGATTTGTTTCCCTCTTTGCACAACGGGAATGCATGGATACTGAAGCGTTGTCTGAGCTCGCGTGTGAGAAGCGGAAGGGCCACGCTGTGCTACGATCCGGCGACCTGGGTAGATTCCTGGCCATGGCTAACGTCAGTGGCATGTGGTTGCCTGCGCCTGGGCCTCTTTAAGGTTGACTCAGCCTCAAACGAGTAACTGATACAGTGTGTAAACCTGATCGTGGTGGGGAGGGGGGGAGATAAAAGCGTGTAGGCATGGTGCTGGAAACACCATCCTCTGGTGTGTGGTGCTGGCTTTAACAGGTGCTCGCACACAATGTTTTCTGCAACAGTCAATGTGTGTTCACGTGGGGACTGGCCGCACGTTGGTTAGCTCACTGCGCTCCAAACCCAGTGACTTGGGTCGGATTCCTAGCCATGGATAACATTAGTGAAAATTGGTAATATATATACATACACACCAGTGTGTTTGTGTGCGTGCGTGCGTGCCTGTGTGTGTGTGCAGGTGCTGGGTGCTTTATTATATCGCAGAATCGTGAGTGATGGCGGCGGCCTGGAGGAGGCCTTCATCCAGCAGTGGATTGACCATGGCCGCTGTGCGTGTTTGTGTTTATAAGTCTGTGTTTGCATGCACGTGTTTGTGTGTATTTGTGATCCGACTGTGCGAACAGTTTGCAGGGTAGGGAGCAAAGGTGGTGGTGCATCTGCCAGTCATCCAAGTCAGTTAACCAATGGCAGCTGGGTCTATCCCGTGACCTCCTGTCACGGAGCCTTCGACACTTCACGTGGCCTCAAAGTGCATCTAGCTTGGCAAACCCATTGTAGTGACATCACCTTCACTTGGCGGTGGATGGCGGCTGCTGTTGTTGTTGTAGGTCGCTAACAGCGCTTGCCCTAACAATCTGTTAAAGGCTTGCGGGGTTTTTTGTTTGGGGGATGCAGTGGCACAACTGTTAGCACGCTGCGCTACAAACCCTGGTCACCCGAGTTCGATTCCCGCTCACGACCAGGGCCAGTGACGATTATCTGAACCAGTCCTGGGCCTCACCTAGGTCGACTCAGCCTAAAATGAGTACCTGATGCAATGTGTAAATATAGCCACGAGGGAGACAAAAACGACCGAGTGTGGTGCTGACCACCGACCCCCTCGTGCGCCGTGCCGCCCTTCATAGGTGCTGGCAAAGAGCACTTGCCCCAACAGTCCGTTCAGGCTATACGGCGGGATCGTTGTCTGTGCGTGCGTGCGTGCGTGCTCGCGCGTGTTATTTCAGGCAGCAGCAATCACTAGTGCTGGGTCTTGCCATTCTAATAGCGGAGACACAGTTGAGCCCCAACAAAAGCACACGCTGCATGCCAATGGATCTTCATAAAACCGGCCGTCCGGCCTCCAGGGGTTAGGGCGCAGGGGTGGAGAGAGGGGGGCCAGGGCATTACGTCTCTGTCCGAGCCATTCCGAACGGAAAATTTTTATAGTTATCAGCGTCGCCAGCACGCGTATTTGCCCGGGTCGCGTGCCAACGGAGCCAGAGAGAATGGGCCGGCTGCAACGCTGGACCGCGGCAGAGAAGGCTCGGCAAAAAGGGCCGGCTTTGACATTTCCGAGTGAACGGTTTGCACCCATTTAGTAGACGTTTAATTAGAGCCGTGGTGTGAATTCTTGGCAACTTTATTACTGCGGCGATTTTAGTTCTTTTTTTTAAATAGACTTTTAAAAAACCGGGTCGAAATCTAAAGGGACATCCTAATGGTGAGATTTAAAGGGAAAAAAATACGAGCGTAAAAAAAGATAATTTTACAATGATCTGTTACTAATAAATTGCAAATCCCATTTTTACAATTAATTGTTAGCGGCCTGATGCGTGTATGTGTGTGCATATGTACTTGTGTTTTTCTAAATGTGTTTATATAAGTGTGTGTGTGAGAAAGTGTGTGCGTGTGTGCTCACAAATTTGCATATGTGTGAGCGTGGATGTGAGTACGTGTGTGGAAGTGTGTGAATAAGCGCACTTGCGCTATGAACTCGGTGACCCGAGTTTGATTCCCGCTCACGGCTAACATCAGTGACAAATATCTGAGCCTGTCCTGGGCCTCTCCTAGGTCGACTCAGTCTTAAAAAAGATAACTGGAGCAGTGTATCCGCATCAGCACTGGTGAAACGAAATCGGACGGGTATGATGCTGGCCATCCACCCCTTTGTTTGCCGTGTCGGCCTTAATAGGTGCTCGCTAACAGCACTTACCTCAACAGCATAAGTACATGCATGTGTGTGCACGTAATATATGGTCGCGCGTATGCACGTGTACGTGTGTATGTGTGATTTTACGTGTGAGAGTGTGTGCGCGTGTATGTAATCACGCTTGTATGTGTTCACGCGTGTATGCACATGAGCACACGTGTATGTGTGATTGCCCGTGCGTGTGCATGCGCGAGTGATAAATGTGACGTTTACCGTGAATGAAACTCGGCCCTGCACGGTAATAAAAGCAAGTGCTTGTATGGGAACGTTGCATAACAAATTCGAGGCCATAAATTTTAATAAACTCCGTTTTATTGGACCATATTTAAAGGGCCCGAAGCCCCGAAACACAGGTGAGTGAAAGCTAAAAGGGAGCGATGGTCTCAACAAAATAACACTCTGCACAACCGTGGTGAAACAAAAAAAAATGCTAAAATCAATTCCCCAACAATATTTCTCTCAGGATCAGTTCGGGAGCAGGAAAAACATTTCGAGACGACAACAAAAAAAACGTATCGGCGATGAGCTCGGTGACAGCCAAATGGCTGCGAGAGAAATATCCGTGGCATGCTGCGTTCAAGCGACAGTGCAGCCACCTCTCCTGGCTTTCCCAGGAACGCCCTCCTCTCGAGGCCACCGTCCTGGGAAATCTTCCAAGAAAATTGAAAGCCCCGGTGTGTGTCACTTGCGTAATGGAACCCGAGGCGAGACAATTAGAAGGATAGGCTGCCGTGGTGTCAAGTTCAGCGCACTGGACCGGCAAGCCAGAGGTCGCCGGTTTGAGCCCATCTCCTGGCGCGCGAGTTTCGACAATGGAGCAAGTTTATGAAATTACACCCCCGTACCCCCACTGCGTCTGTCCACCCGGCAGTATAAATGGGCACAACCACATCCAGGCGGTGGGCGGGCCGCGGGTGGCGGGGTAAAGTGTAGGTGGCGGCTCTCTCTACAGCCCCCCCACTCGTGGAGGCCCTTCCAAGACAACGCGTTGGCCTTGCGAAATAATCTTCTGGCCCACGCCATGCCCCCGGTGTTTTTGCTACATCTGGAGGTGGCGGCGACCTGAGGCGCAACCGCCCCGCGTGCAGGCTGCGGTGGCCTCCCCCCAACCCCCCTCCCCCCACCTCACACACCTTGTAGGGGGCGGAGAAGAGGGTGGCGGAGGAGGCCTGAGACGGCGTCGTCACGGCACGCCAGCTTCTGGTTGCGCCGCTTCCACTCCTCGATGCGGCGCGCATCCCGGTCCTTGCCGAAGCAGCTGGGGGAGAGCGAGGGGTCGGTGGGGTCGGGACGAGAGGGCGAGAGAGAGAGAGCCGGTGAACAGGCTGGCCGTGCGAACACAACTCAATCCCGTGAGGAAATCATACAATACTAATTGCTCTTCACGCCTATAGCAGTTGTCTTACACATGTCTTGGCCCTGGCCATGGAAATGTGGAATTTTATTCGTGGGATTTGGGCTACCAACATGGGACCTCGACCTCGGCACGCTCAAATGGCTCACGATCAACTTGCCTGCAATGTGCCCGTTCTCATAACATCTCTACAGCCTGGGTAGTGCTTTGATGGGCGACTGCCAAGTACATACAAAGCAGGTGTCACAGCTGGTACAGGCTGCTGCAGGGCGACGTGGTGAGCAGCAGAGGGCAGTGCAGACAAATCCACGGATGTCCTGTAATTATATGCTTCCCGTCAAATCATTGTGTCAATTCACCGAATCCTTTGAAAGTGAATTCTTACATTTAGATTGGATAGTCCATGGACTGTAAGGCTGCCTAGGCAAGAGAGGAAATCGAGGTTTTGGAAGGCAGCTCATCGTAAGCTACGATAAATCCACCGCTGCAAGAAGGCTCCGAAGCCGTGGCCATCTCTCCCGGTGCTGCGATAGCGACAATCTACCCGCAGCAGGCGCTGACGACGTGAATTCATCACTTTACCCGAACGTCATCCACCCCGACCCGGTCGTACACAAGTGAATGACCGAACGCGACGCTTGTGGATGCGTCCGACGCTAGTCGACCTTTCATTACGGCCCAGCGAATTTTTGTTGCGGCACGTAAAACAACCGCGGTCCGAAATTTCAGCGGTGCTGGACAAAAACAGGGCCCAAAAGAGAAGCACGCACGCTTAAAGCGAGCTGCCTGGTGACATCTCCGCGCGGGCGGTAAACACCGGCGCGCCGGCGTTTACGGATTGCCACACAGCGAATTATGCATGGTAAATAAACGCGCGGGCATTTCCCGGCATCGAGCGCGGCAAATAAAAAAAAACATTAAAATAAAATCGCGGGCGTAAAAACGCGACGTGTGAAAGCTCCGTCTGAGGCCGCGCGGCGAAACGCGCGACATGAATCGTTGCACTCCGAGTGCTTTGCTTGGCGAGTTCCGACAGCACGGAACACGGTGACCCCGCGGGCCACCGTGAAAGGGACGCACTGAGATCTCGCAAAATTTTATGAAGGAATCGCCCTCAGCCGAACACGAGGTGGGTTCTTTTTTTTTTAAGCAAATAAATAAATAAACACGGCCACGTGAAAAAACAGCTCCTGTGTGGCCTTGTTTAAAAGGGGGCACGTGCGCGCGCGAAAGGGAGACGGGAACTTGGTTTTCTTGTTTTTAATTAAATCGGTGGTCTCTGCCTCCCTGGCGCGGATGTGTCGACGCCGAGAGCCGTGGCACTCGAGGGGCGCGTTTACAGCGTTTCCTTTCGTAATTACGAATTAACCCAGTCGGCTATCCGCGCGGTCAACTCAATCACCGTCGTTTTATTTCACAGGCGCGCCTCTCGCTCGTGAAACGAGTGTCAGGGCCCAAACACACGATGGCAGTAGCCCCAGCCCTGGCCCCAACCCGAACCCCCAGCTCGTTGTCCATCAACGTGGAATTTGAAGATGGAATACCGAACAAAAATTCACATGGCCCATTGTGAATCTAAGACCACATTAATATTAAGGAACCAAGAGGAATCGACACATGCCAGGTTTTTTCTTCTTCTTTTCACCACGAAACCTAATCTCGGCAATTTGTTCTGACCTTGCGGTGGCACAGACGTTCTCATCCTCACGAGATCCACCAACGCCACGACGAGCGGCCAGATCAAAGCAAGCAACACCTATGTCGGGGCAATGACCCATAAGAGCGTTTAGTGCAGCAAGGATCGTGCTTAAGAGTGACCACTATGCTTAACAGGTGCGACAGGCTGCGGGCCTACGTTGAGGGCAGTGCTGAAATCTTATGTTGTACTGTATGTCACTGCTCCCCACCTTCACCAATCCGCACTGACCAGTATGGTGAAGTAAGGTCAAATAACCCTCCAAGTAACTCTGCACGGTGTGGGGAGACGCTCACATGAACCTTATGGCGGTACCCCGGGGTATCATAGTACCCGGCTCTCGCACGATGTCCGTGACGCAGTCATGTTTAGTCTGTTGATGGCCGGCGATGCGGCAATCGACTCATCTCGACGAGCTGTGCACGATGCACCACTACGGTGCGTACGAGCGTTCAGGGTTTCGGCGGAATCGTTCTTGCTGCGTCGCGGAGTGAAGTACACCCCTGGAAAAAATAGTGTCCCAGAAATAAAATATTTAATTGCCTCAGCCATTTGGTACCCCGAGGTACCGCCACAAGGTTCATTTAGCAGTGGATTGCCAAAGAACTGTACATTGCAGCAATGAGACCGGATGAACATCATTGCGTGAGCTGGGGGTCAGGTGGCAGTGGTCTCTTATTATATCCTCGGCAGCTGTCACCGGGACACACTGCACCGTGCAAACTTCACTCGCACCTTCAGTTCGCATGTAAATCTAATGTCAATCTACCCCGGTCGCCCATTGCCCCCTTTTCCACCGTCACTAATGAGCCGCGCCAGCACAAGGCACCTGACAGCACGGGTGGTTTGTCCCACTGGCTATTTACCAAGCCAAGCCAGAGCCACACCGTCAAACTCGGGCCTCACGGGACATCTTAGCACAGGGCCAGCTCGGGGCCAGGGGAGGGCTCAACATTGCCTCCATCGCGTGCGACGTCAGCGGCACGACCAGGATCCTGGAGCGAGAAAACAACCCGGCGCCTCTTGGGCCCGTGGCAATCTGCTGGCTCGGTACGGCTCGCGACGCGGCACGGTTGTACGGTGGAAAAAAAAGAGTACGGCTCTGCTCCTGTAAAATTTGCGCCACCCACCATCACGGAAGTCTTGGTTCACCCCGGCTCGCAGCAACAGGCGCGCACGACTTAAAACTCTCAAAGCCGAGCAGCTCACCCGGCATGTCAGCCAGACGAGACACGTCGCCCAGTCACGTACGTAGACAGGGTCGAAGTGACACAACACTCACACAGCCGCGCTGTCCGGGTCAGGCCATCCCGGAAAACAGCTGCACGCATCCAAATTGCGTGTGCCGAGCATTCTCAGAATAACATTTTAACTTGCGCCACACCGCCACTCCTGCTCTGTGCCGCCTTCTGAACGTCCACAAAGCTAATCTTACTTGCAGACAGGGAGAAACCAACCGATGAGTGTACTATTATCACATTCATCAGCCATGATCAATCCACTGCTCAATGAAGGCCTACCCATGTTCACCACTATACGGTACCTCACCATCCTGCAGGTTTCTATGAAGCCTCGTGCCTTATTTATTGTGTGGGTGTGGGAAGAAAGGAACGTTGGAAGGGTGTTTTTGTTGCCTTCGATGCAGGTATGTACACAAACGCCGAGACCTATGAAACCAATCGATAGCACGCGCAGGCACACGGTAGCCCAGGCTGCGGGGCTTCAAGGTCTACGTTTGAGTGCCAACTAACTGCGCAAGGTCACAGTAGTCCGCACACATTCTGGGAAGAATGTCAGCTGCAAGACCACAGGCAAAGCCGCAACCTTGGGGCATTCGTACGTTCTATATAAATAGATATTAATTTAGAGGGTACTCACAGTTCGTTAAGCCCTCTAAAAAGAGCACAACTGGAAAAAATCCCATGGGGAAAATTTAACATGCCGAATTTGCCGTGGACTGAATCCAAACGTAATGCATTCCGGTTAGCGGCCGGGTGTGGTGGCGCACGTCTTGTGGCCCAGCGGATCGCGTGCAGATTTTGTGAAACTCCTCAAACCCGAAAGAAAAGCAACACAACAAGTAGGTTCATGAAATGATCCCTGCAGACCTTTGGGTGTTCTGCCATCTCACGCTTGAGTTTTCTCCCCGGGTAATCTGGCTTCCCCTCTCGCGTACAAAACCACATGTAGCACCCTCCTATAAACAGTGCTTAGGCTCAGAGAGGCTTTCCTGAATAAATAGATTGGATTCGTAACATGAAAGGCAGAATGTGTTTCATATTTAACACATACAGATGGTCATGATTCGCTGACTGAATTAAGTCAATTTTAATGTTCTCGTAGTAAAGTGCTACAAAGCTGAAATTCAGTACAATTAAAGTGAAGTCTACGGTTATGAAACCTTCAATTTTGGACCTGCAAAATTTGGTGCACAAAAAATTTCACTCGTCTTGATCCCGTGGACGTTTGTAAGTGGACGGTTTTAAGGGGGGCCATTCAGAAATTTTACATCGCGATTGAAATTTCCAACTTGGTCTGGTAACTCTGAACAGGTATGACGCCAAAGCCGACAGAAAGCAGGCACGGCCTTGTAACCGGCTAATAGAATAAATAATGGACCAGGGACACTCCATTCAGACGATATGTAGGTTAATGCTTTGAGCCAGGCTCATGGGACTCTGTGTCAGCTGCCGCCTGCCTCATCTCAAATCCCGGAGCGGACCGATTACAGCGCGGGATGGTGGCGGCGCAAGACCTCAACGGTCGTGTGGTTGCCATGACGTCACGAGTAGCCCCCCCCACCAACCCCCCCACCTACCCCCCCACCACCAACCCCCCCCCACCAACCTTCCCCACCAACCCCCCCCACCAACCCCCCCCACCTATCCCCCCACCAACCCCCCCCCACCTATCCCCCCACCAACCCCCCCCCACCTACCCCCCCACCAACCCCCCCCCACCAACCCCCCCCCACCTATCCCCCCACCAACCCCCCCCCACCTATCCCCCCACCAACCCCCCCCACCTACCCCCCCACCAACCCCCCCCCACCTATCCCCCCACCAACCCCCCCCCCACCTACCCCCCCACCAACTCCCCCCCCCCACCTACCCCCCCACCAACCCCCCCCCCCCACCTACCCCCCCACCAACCCCCCCCCACCGACCTGCCCATAACCCTGCAGAGTGGTTTGCCAAAGCTTCGCTTCCTGCTGGAAACTCTGCACTGCATATGCCTGCAAGACTGTGCCATTAAAATATAATAAAACCCTTGCTTGCAAAAACAAAAGCCAAGTTATAATTTATTTAAAATTACACACAAAAAAACTCCCCCATTAACACGGAGCAAACGCCAACGCCACGGCGACGTCAAAGTAAGGAGCCCGCAAACTTCACAGGCAGAAGGAAGTTGTCCTTCTGCTAAGGTGAGACAAACTTCACAGGCAGAAGGAAGTTGTCCTTCTGCTAAGGTGAGACAAACTTCACAGGCAGAAGGAAGTTGTCCTTCTGCTAAGGTGAGACAAACTTCACAGGCAGAAGGAAGTTGTCCTTCTGCTAAGGTGAGACAAACTTCACAGGCAGAAGGAAGTTGTCCTTCTGCTAAGGTGAGACAAACTTCACAGGCAGAAGGAAGTTGTCCTTCTGCTAAGGTGAGACAAACTTCACAGGCAGAAGGAAGTTGTCCTTCTGCTAAGGTGAGACAAACTTCACAGGCAGAAGGAAGTTGTCCTTCTGCTAAGGTGAGACCCACCGTGGTGCCTCGCTCACTCCTCACTTTATTTCTGGAAGATATTACACGGTGGAGGGCAGCAAAGGTAGGGAAATATGCGAGCGAGTGTGTTTACTGGTGGCAGGGCTGCTTGTGTTATGTCTTCTCTGCATATCCGTACACCGTGTTCAGCCAAAAAAAGGGGGGGGGGGGCGAGGGGGGGGCTTGTAAAATACCCCATCGTCCTGCCAGGGAACACACACAGAAAGCACGCATACACACGGAGCCATGTCCACAATGCGCTGTTGTTGGGACACCGATTATTGTAAGAATTTATCTTCGGTTTAATTTGTATTTTTTTTCACAATCAGGTTTGACAGGCGACACACGCGCCGTTGTGACCTTTGGTTACGGGCTGAGCGAAGCCCTCAACCTGGTGCGCCGAGGCCAAGGAAGCTGTTTAAAAATAAAAAAACCCCACACATTAACAATGAACTTGAAACCCCAGCTCAGCAGGTAAAGTGCGAGGCCAGCATGGCAAAGCACTTCTTTGTAAATACAAAAAAAACAACAAGTGCGCATTATTAAATTGCTTTGGCACTCAGCAATTATTTGGGTCAAGCGCTTGTGAGCGTGGGGGTAACATTAGCATAGACACAAAGGGTTCTCGAACAATTTGGCTGCTGCTGCTGCTGCTGGCACGCTCCGCAGCGAAAACACAACTCTGCACAATCTTTTCATCCATTTAGCCGCACGTTAAAGAGCACGCCATTTTTCCACGGTTCGTCGGCCAAAGGCAACAAAAAAAAACAGCGAGCGGGGCCGGCGCACCGCGGCGTGGCCACGGGACTGCGCGTGTGACAGCGCAACGGGGTCCTAGCTGGAGACCGACGGGGGACAGATGAGGAACAGGGGGAGCGGCGGCGGCGTCGGTGGGTGGGTGGGAGACGGAGGACGGGGGGGCGCCGTGGCCTATTTATAATGGGGAAGTAAGCCGGTCGCCTGTCAGCATTAACCCAATTACGGGGATTCGGCGAGCCGCGTTAATGCTTTTCATTAGGCCCTAATACTGGCCAGGCCGCTTTTGGATATTTCATTAGGGTGATTGATTGCTTTCATTACGAGCAAGAGCTGTTGGCAAAATGAACGGATCCTGGAGTTGCGGACGCGCTGCCCATCAGGAGAAGCCGCTCGTCGTCCGCGCGGGGCGTGCCCCTTGGGCCACGGCGATGGTGACGGGAGAGTTGGATTTGAGATTGGGGTGGGGGGGGGGTCGATGAATGTTCGTTTTTAAAATCCAAACCGCGGTCACTTCCAATGGCGATTGGCGTATTGTGCCGGGCGTCGTTTAGCAATAGCACCACAACAAAGAATTCCAAACGGCGGCGTCGAGAAGGGAACCCTTCGGTGCAAACAAAAAAAATGTAAACTCGAGCACTGAGCAATGGCGAACGACGCTTCGGCTCAAACAGAACATCCCGTTCACTTCTAAATGATAAAAATAGCAAATAGGGAAGTAATTAAAGGAACGCGTTATGGCACAAATAAATGCACCGTGAGGACTCTTCCTGCTCATCGCACAGCAACCGCCGAGACAAGCATATGTCTCTCCTTTCCAAAGATCACTGATTCCAAATTAACGTCAAATTCATAGAGAAAGGTCAGCTGCGGGGAAGGGGGGGGGGGTTGGGGGAGGGGGTGTGGGGGCAAGCGACCACGTGTGCATTCGCGCGCGCACGCGTGTGCAAGGCGTGTGTTTTTCTTCATCTCTCTGCTGACATATCACAGCTTTGATAAAGGGATGCATTGCTGTGCGGGGGCCAAGGGATAACAGGATAATAAGTCAAAGAGACAAGCCTCTCGCTGCGGGCGGGGACGTGCCCGGGCCGCGCCGCGCCGCGCTCGTGCCCGGCAGGCGCGGTTTTTGCGTCCCGTGGCAAGTCGCCAGCGTGCTTGCGATGCTCGGGATTGCAGCGTCTCTGGCCCTGCGCTTGGGCACGAACTCGCGAGACTTGGCCAGCGGCCCCGTCGTGCGTGTGAGATGCACCGGGGCTGCGCGTGCGCTCGTGCGCTCGTGCGCTCGTGAGCTCGTGCACGCAATGAAGGGATGGCACCGTTGTATAAATAATTATAATAAATATTCTGACTTGAACGACGGCGCGCGTCTCAGTTCACATTTCGGCGTTTACAACCTTTGACCATCAGCGGTTGCCTTCGTTTACGGGAACTGTCTCTGCGTGGGAAGCCAAGGCCACTCAAAAAAAGCCTAAAAGCGCCGGTCCAGCAGCTCCGCAAAAAAAACGAGGACATTTTCCTCCTCTCTGGTGTAAGTTACATGAAGTTAAACCAAATAAACGGAGCAACAGGTGAAATGCGGGCAGCCATTCCCCCCCCCCGCCCCGCCATTTTTCTCGTGATGAGATGTTTATTTAGGTGCTGGCCTTTATATCAATTTTGGAGCAAATACAAAAGGAGCCAGATAATTGTTGGAGGGCGCTGCTCTGGTGGAGTAGGCCTGCGATCGCCAGAGTGCCCTGGACAGTGTGTGTTGGTGTGGGGGAGGAGGGCACACTGGGAGGTTTGCAGAAAATCGGGGCTGGGAGCGAGACTGGTGCCACGCTTCCACGGCCACTGGGAAGTGTGCCGGCTTCAACGCACAGCCCCGCAAGTGCTCTCTGCCGACACTGCCGGCCCCCACTGGAGGGACCGCGAGTAGAACCCCCTATACAGGGTATTTGGTCTACTCTTACACGCAGGCCAGATGGCTTGCAAAAGAAGGAATGATAATATATAATAAATGTTCACTTTAGCCCATCACAGGTGACCTGCTCGATGAACGAGCAGCACGGTTATAAATGACTTGCTGACTTTGCCTAACAACGCAAACTAAACCCACGCACACATTAGGCTAACATTTCCAGGCAATGGCTTTTTTTCAGAGCAGTGTCGATCTGAAACGTTATCCTGTTGTGTATGTTTCTGCTGAACGACATCAGTGGTGAGCTTTATTTTTTGTGCTTAGTACACCACAGGCTACGCAATCGTCCCCTTTATGTGTATTGTCTGTCCAACCAGACGTCACCAGCCGCTCAGCACAGCGGGTTTTGTTGGACAATGACGCAGCGCTGGACCTGCCATCTTCTTACTTGTGTGGCGTTCCCCATGGCCACTTTGAAGCAGGCCGACGTGGTTTGTGACAAAGCTGCCAGGATGCTTCGACCCAGATCCCCACTGTTAAACCAAAAAGTAAAAACCCCGTCCACGTTCCTCTCTTACCCTGGACGGAAGGGGTGGGGGTAAGAGGGATTGGGGCGGTTGCTCAGCCCATGAAGACACGTGGCTTCTTCAAGTGTGGAAACAACCAAACACGAAATAGCGTGGCCCCGGTCCAATTTAGTATGGCTTTGGACACACACAGCATCAGCCCCGTGTTCTAATCAAGTGGGCACGACCACTGTCCTCCGGCGCTGGCCCCGAAACCCTCGCGACAGTCCACGTGTCTCGGCTGACTAAGCCGCCGGCATCACAGGGTTCTGCCTGGCTGGGTGTCGATGCGTTAGAGAGTGCTAGGGTCGCATTTAAAGTGGGGGGGGGGGGGGGGGCGGGGGGGGGGGCAGGGGGGGGGCGAGAGTTCAAATGTCAGTCACGGGTCTACTCCGTAAAATAAGCCACATTTCAAGGAACGTCAACAATGGTCACAACTGTTTCTATCGATGGGCTGCGTCCCACCACTTGAACGTGGAAGTTCCACCACTGGCTCAGGGCAGCCTGAAGAGACGGTACTGTGCTCGTTCGCGTGGGGTGACGCCGACCAACTGTGACTTCACCAGGGGCCGCTAATCTGCGAACACGGATCTGATAAAAAAAATATATATATACCCCACCTCAAATCTTTTTTTAATTGTCGGCTTTAATAACATAACTGCCGCGTGATTAGTGTAATTGTGCCGCGTGCAGTTTGGACATAAGGAAGCGACGCCCTTAAGCGAATTGTCTATCCAGGGGCAGAGTGGAGTGCATGATCATTGTACAAGAAGATCACACCGAGGACTTCTCTCTCCCGACTCGTGACTCGCCCAAACGCTGGGCGACCCTAGCAGCGGGTGGGGGTAGGGGGGGATTAGCACATGTTCTCTTTGTGTGTGACCAGGGCTGGCTCTGTCCGGGTCAGCGACCCGACACAGCACACCACATCCAGTACACTTCGACCGGTGGCTGCGACGACTAGTCATGTGCCTGCTTGCGTTTGCTGTGTCTACCGTGCGCTATTCTTCTTGTCTCTTCCCATCCCCCAGGGTCCATTGCCAGAATGCCCTCCTTTCCAATCGTGCTCTTTATTTATTTGGGGTTTTTTTCCCACACGCTTGTGACTGTGGCTCTTAATTTGTCAGACAATCTGGGGCTCAAGGCAACATGTTTAGAAACCGCACGCCAACAATCCTCAATGCAAGGTGACCTGGAAACAACCTCTGGATTTTCCGTCAGTCGTCCGCACCGATCTACAGAACATTCCCACCACCGCTTCCTCGACTCTTTTGTATTTCCAGTGAAATGCCAAAATTATAGAAAAATATCGGAAGCTAAAAATAAAGTCCCCGTAGAGTTTGACTTCAATATCATGTCCTTAAGCACAACGCCTTTGAGCGGCACGACGGACCATCCTGTTTCCAGGATTGCAGTGTCTGCCTGGGAATTTCCAAGTTGCATTTCTGATAAAAAAAAAAGATGACTCGACTCAATTCCGCGTCCTTTACATAACCACGAGAGCCCACTGACATTCACCAGCCCTGCTGCACGGGAAGACCACGGAAGGTGAGTCAAGGCAGACTGTCAACATTTGTTTTGTAGACTCATTTCAGGCGGATTAAATGCACTGTAGGTTATTAGTAATGATACCAACTAATAGTCACCTCTTCTTCAAATGTTACCTTGAGGAATGCGGTTCGAAGTATCGTTTTATGAGTTCAATTCCCATCCATGGCTAACACAGTTTATGATCTTCTTGGTTCTTTCGGTAAAGTCACGTAGAAGGGAAATAATAAAATAATAAAGATAAAACATAATAAAATACAATTCTCACTGTGAGAATTGTATTTTATTTTTATTATTTTATTATTTACCTTCTACGTGACTTTACCGAAAGAACCAAGAAGATGAATCCCTGCAGTCACGAAAGCTTTAAATCGGAACAGTCTATGATGCTTCGGACCCCTCCCCCTGGCCCCCCCCAATTCACCAACCGCCACTGGCCAACATGCTGAAGGACGATGCTGAACTATGGTCAAACAACCCCAAGACCAACACAACATAGGGAGGTCATAATTTAGCAGTGGACTGGCAAACGGCTATACATGAGAATATCAATTAAGATATTGCTCTGCTCAATTCAATGTTTAGTCTCGTGGAACATATGGGAATGGCACGTGATAGAATCGATTATTTTACATTCCAATAGAGTTCTGAGATAGATTTCTCGTTTAATACACAGGGCCAAAACGAGGGTGCAACAAAAATCGATGTGTGAATCCAACCACGACAGTGAATTGTGGCAATTCGTGGATTGAATCGTGGAGGGGGTGATTCTTTACATCTCCAACATTGATGAACGTCGCGGGGGTCTCTGACATTCGGCTTGCGACATCCGGGGCACTTTGGCTCACAGCTGATTTCATCGCTCCGTCTGTGCCGCGGGAATGGGACGGCCAATGTCGCAAGTGTGGTTGGTGGGCTTTTGTGATCCGAGACTGCCCAACCGTCAGGGCAGCCACACGTGGGATGACTGTGCAGATTGCGCCGCTGGTGACCTCCACGCTGCGAGCGCTAGCAGGGAGATTGAGGCCAGTGTGCCAATAGTGCGATGCCTCCGCAGGACCGACATTTGCACGGTTTTCTTGGAAACTCGCAGCGGGCTGCGTCGGCAATATTCAATATTCAACAACAGCGTCGTGCGCACGCAAGCGCGCGCTTGCAAACATCCAAGCATCCGTCAGCTCAGCGTCCAACAACGGCGACAGCTCGGCACGATGCAAAATGGAAATAAATAAACGGGGCCACCCTGTGCCAAAAAAATTGCACTTTATGCATCGGCGAGCCAGAAAGCTTGGGCTCGGATTGAGAAAGCAGGGCCTGATAAAGGGCACTGTGTGCCTTGCAGACAGGCAGGAGAACCCAAGCATGAACCTCAACTCGGCATTCAAACCGCTTGGGGTTTTTGTCGTGGGCAATTTTTTTCGTGTTTTCCCTGCACCCATAACAGCCCACGGCCGGCCTGTAAATGAATTGTTATTGTTTCGCGGTAAAAGGCTCTTGCGGAAAAAATAAAGCCTCTCGTAGGCGGAGAGCCCAAGTGCCTGGACTAATTACAGCGCGGCCACTCAGGGGTGTCATTAGGGTGCGCCATTAGCACCGGGTTTGCGCGGCCGGGCAGGCCAGTCCCTCCCCGTGCCCCCGACGGCTCCGTGACGATCTACGAGACTCCGACCGACCGACCGCTTCGAGCTCCGTGGAGCTCTCCGGACCGGGCCGAGGCCCTCCCCCCCACCCACCCCAAACTCTCTCCAGACGCTCGGGGAGATCCGACGCAAAAACCATCGAGCGCTCGCCCCACGAAAAAACTCCCCCGAACGCTTACTCTCCAAATGCGCGCAGCAGCAGCGGTGGTTTGAGTTGGAACACGCTGAGGATACGCGTGCTGTGCGGCCACAACGTGCTGCTTGGGGGTTGGCGTGCATTTTGGAAAATGGAATCGAGTGTCCGAAAAAAATCTTCCGCGCGTGCGCTGCTCTGCGTGGCTACACGTGGCGGTGTTGGTTTACGAATAAATAAAAATGAACCATCAACCGTCGTTCGTGAGCTTCCCCATGCCAAGTGATTAGAGAGAATGTCCCGTCCGTATCCACCGAGCGACACACGAGGGAGAGCAGTGTACGCGTGCAACAGTGCGTCATTTAATATTGATGTGTAACGCTCACAGTACATCAATTAAAACGGTTCCTTTAAGAATTACAATTTATGCAATTCTTAATCGCATTCAAATGATATGCTAACACAGTGGAGCGATGGCAAGACAGCGAGCACACCACGCTTTGAACCTGGTGCCCCGATTTCAATTCCTGGCCAAGACAAATAGTAGTGACAAGTGGATTGTGAACCGGCCCTGCCCCCCTTCACCAACCCGCACTGCCCTTCATGGTGAAGTATGTTCAAACAGCCCTCCATGACCAACACGGCACGGGGCAGGGCCTTCATCCAGCAATGGATTGACAACCGGCCGTAAGATGTACTCGCGTCACATTCACGCTCTCGGGGAGAGAATCCAACCCGAACAAACAAGCAAACAATTTCAAAGCCACGGTAATAATATATTTTCAAAAAAATAAAAGAGAGACTCAAATACGAATCGATCCCCGGCACGGAATCTGGGTGGGGAAGGCAAAGCGGGTTGTGAATGTTGACGCACGCGTGCTCGGCGTGGTGGGAGGGGCACACCGAGATGAGTGTGGATGTGACAGACGGGGGGGGGGGGGGGTAAGCCTAGGGGGCTGCATGCCCACGCTTGCCCACCACTGCTGCCGCCACCCTCGTGAGTCACGTTTGCCCCGTGGATTGGCGTTGCAGTTTTGTTTTATTTGCTGGATGCCGCCGCTTCTGCTGCAAGCCTCCGGGGATGGGGCTGGGGCAATGTGGCATCGTGATTCGGCATCGTGATTCGCCAGCGAAGTCTGCTGCCCAGAGAGGTGTTCACGGTCCTCGCGCAGACGACGCCGGCTCGATATCCTGCCAGTTACGATACGTATTGTACACGCACATTTGGCATTGATGCACAGGAATATATTTATATATGTGTGATTGTGACATAGCCCGACAAATAGCCGAACCGGTATTGTGCACCCCCCTCCCCCCCCCCCCCCAATGTCGACTACGGCCTCAAACGAGTACCTGGTACGATGTGTATAAACATCGCCATTGGGGAGACAAAGGCGGCCCGGCGTGGTGTTGCCCACCCACCCCCTGGTGCGCCGTGCCGCCCTTCGCAGGTGCTCGCCAACAGCACTTGCCCCAAAAGGCTGTCAAGGCTACACAGGGGATCTTTGTCTTGGCCCTCCCGTCATGCCTCGCGTGCCACCACACTGCGTCAAAATCACACGCAGAATTGCTTGGAGACCATCGACTGCCAGCGAGACAGAACAGCGACTGCCCCGTAAGTCGCTCAGTCGGCAGCAAGACTACAACAGTCCAGCGGATTCATCGCTGTTAGGAATCGTCAGTGCAGTGGAGCCATCGTTGCCGGCTGCTGCTGCTACTCCCCCGTGTCCCCCAGGGGCTCCGTGAAGACAAACCCAGCGCCTGATCACCGTGGGGACACAGACTGGCGCTGCCTTGTGACACTTTCCCGCATGCAGGATGAGAAACTCGTCAGACAGGAAAGATGTTGGCCTGCGTGGGCTGGAACCCATCAGAGGGCGTTGGGGGGCTCGCGATGATTGCTTGGCGAGGTGGAGCTTTGTTGATGGTGCCACTCGGCAGCCCACCTGAGCGCAGGTGTTGTCGTCCACCCGGCTGGGACCCAAAGATGGGTGAGAGGGGGTGGGGAACACTGCGGGGGAAGAGGGGCTGGGGGGGTGGTGGGGGCTTGTGGGGGTTGGGGAGGAGGGGGTGGGGTGGAATAATTGTGAGCGCTTCGACGGCCGACGTTTGAAACGGGAGGAGGGCGTAATCTAGATTTGAAGTTTTCGTGACTGCAGGGATCCATACTCTTTGGTTCTTTAGGTGAAGTCACGTGGGTATAAAATACAATGAATTCAATCACAAGCGTCCGTCATCAGGAGGGCGCAGAGGAGCGCTTGACGAGGAAATGCGGCAGGCGTCATACGGGGAATGGATGCGACTTTCACACGTGAACGGCTTTGAAAGGAAATTATTAATCAAGCGCCATTAACACACAAAATACTCGCCCGCTTCTATTTATTGTACCCGGCTGTTAAACGGCACGTGGGGGCGGGCTGACGGTCGTGAGTGGTGGTGAGTGTGTGTGGTGAGTGAGTGGTGGTGAGTGTGTGTGGTGAGTGAGTGGTGGTGAGTGTGTGTGGTGAGTGTGTTGAGTGTGTGTGGTGAGTGTGTGGTGGTGTGTGTGGTGAGTGTGTGTGGTGAGTGAGTGGTGGTGAGTGTGTGTGTGGTGAGTGAGTGGTGGTGAGTGTGTGCGGTGAGTGTGTGCGGTGAGTGTGAGTGGTGGTGAGTGTGTGTGGTGAGTGAGTGGTGGTGGTGAGTGGTGGTGAGTGGTGGTGAGTGTGTGGTTAGTGGTGGTGAGTGTGTGTGGTGAGGTGTGTGGAGTGTGTGTGGAGTGTGTGCGGTGAGTGTATGTGGTGAGTGTGTGGTGGTGAGTGAGTGTGTGTGGTGAGTGTGTGGTGAGTGAGTGGTGAGTGTGTGTGGTGAGTGTGTGTGGTGAGTGAGTGGTGGTGAGTGTGTGCGGTGAGTGTGTGTGGTGAGTGAGTGGTGGTGAGTGTGTGCGGTGAGTGATTGGTGAGTGTGTGTGGTGAGTGTGTGTGGTGAGTGAGTGGTGAGTGTGTGTGGTGAGTGAGTGGTGAGTGTGTGTGGTGAGTGTGGTAAGTGAGTGGTGAGTGTGTGTGGTAAGTGAGTGGTGAGTGTGTGTGGTGAGTGAGTGGTGAGTGGTGAGTGTGAGTGGTGAGTGAGTGGCGAGTGTGAGTGGTAGTGAGTGAGTGGTGAGTGAGTGGTGAGTGTGTGTGGTGAGTGGTGAGTGTGTGTGGTGAGTGAGTGAGTGGTGAGTGAGTGAGTGGTGAGTGAGTGGTGAGTAAGTGGTGAGTGGTAGTGAGTGAGTGGTGAGTGAGTGGTGAGTGTGTGGTGAGTGAGTGGTGAGTGAGTGGTGAGTGTGAGTGGTGAGTGAGTGGTGAGTGTGAGTGGTAGTGAGTGAGTGTGAGTGGTGGTGAGTGAGTGGCGAGTGAGTGTGTGGTGAGTGAGTGGTGAGTGAGTGAGTGGTGAGTGAGTGAGTGGTGAGTGAGTGGTGAGTGAGTGAGTGAGTGAGTGAGTGAGTGTGTGGTGAGTGAGTGGTGAGTGAGTGGTGAGTGAGTGAGTGAGTGGTGAGTGTGAGTGGTGAGTGAGTGGTGAGTGTGAGTGGTAGTGAGTGAGTGGTGAGTGAGTGGTGAGTGAGTGAGTGGTGAGTGAGTGGTGAGTGAGTGAGTGAGTGGTGGGTGAGTGAGTGGTGAGTGAGTGATGAGTGAGTGAGTGAGTGGTGGGTGAGTGGTGGTGTCGCCACGTGCCCAGTAATTCTCGCGGGCGGCTCTGACGGCGGCTGCCGACGCTGACGCCGCGAGCAGCGAACAAGCGGCGATCTGTCTCCTCGCCAACCCCCACGCCCCGCGCTCGTGTGCGTGTGTGTACGTGTGTGTGTGTGTACGTGTGTGTGTGCGTGTGTGTGTGTACGTGTGTGTGTGCGCGTGTGTGTGTACGTGTGTGTGTGCGTGTGTGTGTACGTGTGTGTGTGCATGTGTGTGTGTACGTGCGTGTGTGCGTGTGTGTGTGCGTGTGTGTGTGTGCGTGTGTGTGTACGTGTGTGTGTGTGCGTGTGTGTGTACGTGTGTGTGTGTACGTGTGTGTGTGTGTGTACGTGTGTGTGTGCGTGTGTGTGTGTACGTGCGTGTGTGCGTGTGTGTGTGCGTGTGTGTGTGTACGTGTGTGTGTGCGTGTGTGTGTGTACGTGTGTGTGTGTGCGTGTGTGTGCGTGTGTGTGTGTACGTGTGTGTGTGTGTGCGTGTGTGTGTACGTGTGTGTGTGCGTGTGTTGCTTGTGTGTGCGTGTGTGTGTGTATGTGTGCGCGTGTGTGTGTGTACGTGTGTGTGCCCTCGACTAAAGCAAAGCCCCGAGAAGCCATTCGAGTCCCTTTGGAGGCCAGGTTTTTATCTTTTCTCTCTCTCTCTCTCTTCCACCGTTTTAGCGATCCCCGCCACAAAAGGAAATCGGAGCAGGTCGCAAGCCGTCACTTAAAACGGAGCAAGCGCAGTGGGAGGAAAGGGGGGGGGGTCATTGTCGTGGCTCTGATGTCCGGCGCACTCCACGATCAGCTTTGATTTTTTTTTTCTGGGTGATGTTGCTTTACCCCGAGAAGAGAACACATTATAAAACCTCTCCATGTGTGCGTCTGGAACGCAGCCAGCGAGAATGTGGCCTCTGGGTGTTGCGAGCACAGGGCGCGCGCACCACACACTTCACACAAGACGCCCCGCAAAGTCCGCGCGCACACACCACGCACACGCCCGGCACACGCTCCGCACACGTGTTAAGGTGGCCCGGCCGGCCGGACGGCCGCTTGGCCGCTCTACTCTCCCCCCCCCACTACGCCCCCTACGACCGACCGCCGTTTTGAAGTTTAAAAGAAAAAAACCCCATCTCGTTCCACCCGCGCCGCTGCGACACGGGCACTGAATCAAAGAGTGGCGCTGTCCTTCAGAGGGCACGCCAGCGGAACTCACGCGATGGCCAAGCGTCGGCTTTTGCAGACGATGGAGATTTTTTTTACTTGCCGATGGTAATATACTTTTTATTTGTTAAAGACAAAATGAACGATTTGGAGAGTGAACCTTCCCCAGACGGTGAGCGGGTTTTGGTATTTCGTCGAGGTAACGCGAGGTTTTGAGTTGGCTTGACCGGCAGTGGTCCCTCAACCTTGTCCAGGGAACGCTTAACTCGGCCCAGCTTTCCTCCACGGCCCACACACACCTTTTCATCGCTAGGCCATGACAAAAGGGAATCATCCACATCCCCGAGTTTCTACCACAAGCATCCGTTAGCAGTCAGTCACCGTGTCTCCCTCCCCAAATGAGCAGCAGACGGAAGTTACCGCTGTCCGACATCCTGTGACGGTGGTGAAAAATTCCACATTTTGAATGGCAGAGACCATTCTATCCAAGGGATAACAACCGTTCACTTTACACAAATGTTATTAACATTTTTCCAGCCTCAGACAGATGATGATGATGATGATACGGTCAGTCAACCTCTGAAAAACTCAACTCCAAAACCAGACCCAGGATAGAATCTGATAGGACCGAGGGACTCACAGGTAACTTAAGAATACAAAAAAACTTTCAATTGGAGGTGGCCGAGTGTCCTAGGGGTCATGGTGTCCAGCTAGTACCACTGGGATTGTTGTGTTCAAATCTGGGTTTCAGCAGAATGTTGTGTAAACCAGGCTCCCAGGAGTTGACAGTGTCGGCTGCGTCACCAATGAATGCACAAACAAATACTACGGTACGTTCAGCTCTGAGATTGAATTATATGATCAGTTTACCGTGCGACAAACATCAATCTCACAGCAGTGTGCAGACAAGTGTGGCCCCTATGGTATAAATTTAAAAACCACTGCAGTATTTTTCAGAAGAACATCTGCATTCAGTCTCTGGCACACGGGGTCACACTACTCAGCGACATTTCGCAAGGGATTCTTTGCCTCATGGCGTGACGCCGATAAGCGCACCAGGAATAAAACTGCGAAAACAAAACTATTAAACAATGACGATAATCACAACGACAAATGCGCTCCCTCATATTCCCTGCGAGGAGGCACAGAGCTGGCCATCGCTGCGATGTCTGCGGTGAAAATCGCAGAATCCCTTCGCGGATAACAAACTAATCTGGCCATCTTCTTGTTTCTTTCGGTAAAGTCACGTAGAAGGGAAGTAACGTGACTTTACCGAAAGAAACAAGAAGATGAATCCCTGCAGTCACGAAAGCTTTAAATCGAAATTTAATCTGGCCATCTTCCCCAGCAGCTGGGACCATGGCTCGTTTCATCACGCCCGGCCGCTCTATCAGACCGCAATCGAATTTAGAAACCGCCTTTTGCCGAAAAGGCCCCATCAGCACAAAGCTTGGCAGCGGGCAGCACAGTACAATGCCGAGTGTAGTGACAACAACGACGAAGATATGCATCGCAAATGCTGCTGCTTGTGTTAATCGAACCCGCCCCTACCCTCCGTTTACATCAACAGCTCATCGTATATGTATACGTTACGCTTACACGCCCAGGTCATACACACACACACAAGCAGCGGAGCAGGAACAGGTAAAACACTGAGAACAATACATTGTCGGCCAGACTCCCATTCTGATAAGATTTTTGTGAAAATGCTCAAATATCACCAGGGCGACGCATTTCGGCCGTTTCATGATAGACATCTGGCCCTATGGAGGGAGGCCTTCATGCGGCAGCGGATTGGCAAAAAACTGTAAATGACCATTATTAATTCTCACGTGCATCAATTAAAACAAATTCTCAGGCTCACGATGTACACGCACCCAATTGTCCGCATAATTACAGTGTACTCTGGTGGACCGCCAGCAACACAGTTAACCTAGCGACCCAAGGTTTGGTTTCTGGCCAAGGCAAACATCAGCGATGAGCGATATCTCAACCACCGCTGGGTCCTCCAAATGACCAAGCCACAGGGAGGAGAAGGTCCAGCCAAAACGCCACGTGGCCGACAGCGGCCTAGGGAGGCCTCCGCCGAATCGTGGATTAACAAAGTGCCGCACATTATCACTTTATTTATCATTATTATTACTACTACATACGGCGTGACATTACCCTACATCCGTAAAACGGCTTATCAGAATTTCAGTGACGTGTAACATGTAACGCTGAAACACGCCTACCATCCGGTGCAAATGACAAGACGTATGCATATTACATCTGTCATCCAGTTAATCATCGTCAATGAAAACGGCCATTCGCGTAACTGCTCACCAGGGTATCGCGCTGCGTGGCACTAAACGCGCCGCAAATTCCACGAAGTAAAACCTCAACACCGTAGCGCCTCTGCCGTCAAGCGCCGCCCTCACGAGCAATCCGCCTACGAATGCGCCTCATCTCATTGGATCTCGGAAGCTAAACTGGGCTGAACCTGGTTTGTATTCGGGTGGGAGCATGCATGCATGCCTGCCTGGGAACATAATGTGTCGTCGGCTTGGGTTACACGGTGGCCACATGTGGCGATGCTGCATTGGATTCGCGAATGTATTTGTGCGAGAGCTCGAGTGCTGCTCCCTCGTTTTCTCCAGGCACTCCAGGTTCCTCTCAAGTGAAGCCAACCTACTCATTTGACACAACGACTGTGGAACCTCTTCACACAGCCACTCTGAACGGAGCGAAATGGCCATCGTTAACCCAGAAACATGGCCATTATGGACAGAGTGAGACGGCCATTATGTACCCATCGACGCAGATGGGAGGGAATTAGCCCAATGCAGAGCCCTCCTGAAAAAGATTCTTAAAGACTCACTGTGGCTCTCCTGGATGAAAAAATCCCATTATGAATATTACTGTAACTGCATTGCCCATATGTCCAATGAGGCTACCCTAATGTGGGCTAAAATGTCCTGCTCCTGGAGTGAATCACTGGAGTTATTGGAGCTAAGTTGATCTGTTCCGCGATACTTATCCTGCAGTCGCAAATTTTCTCGTCACAGGCATGGTGACGCACACTTATGATGACATAAGACCACGATTCACCTGTGCAAGACGAACACATTCAAAACAAATGAATAGACAAGAGTCTATCTTTCCGTGTAAAAATAAAAGATACATTTTATTCCGTCAGAATTTTAGGCCATTTATTTTATTTTAATCTACTTTTGACAACATTATATTGCAATTGTGCTACCATACCACTGGACAATGCATTAAATTCAGAAACCTCGCACTGCCGTGCAGCCTTGTGCTAAAACATGGCCCGTGGAAGCGGACATCACAGAACTGCTTTTGGGCTATCTAGACCGAAGTTTTCTTGCAGCATCTGTTAAGGCAAGCGAAGTTTCGATCAGCTTCAGTAAACTTGTTGATTTAGGCAAGAGTCCTCTACGATAGCAGTGAGGTCCATCCAGGTAAACGCAACACATGTGTGTGTGCGTGTGTCACGTGTGTGCGTGTCGACTGAATTAACAGATGCATATTTTTACACATATGCTGGACTGACCGATCGTCATTGCTGATTGCAGAATTATGATTTGAAGTGAGACTGAGATTATTCACTCCCCCTTGCCATGAGAAGAATTGCGACAATTCGGCATCACGTTCAAGACAAAATAAACGAAAATTGTTTTCCACGTTGTTGTGAATATAGCGCCTCTAGCGACTACAGGATTTCCCCGTCTACAAATGGTCCCACTGAGCGGTGAGATGGCCCCTAAATTGGTTGCCACCCATCCCGGATTCCCAAAGAGCGTCCTCGTCTTTAAATCCTTTATATTAAGTTCGCTTGCTTGCTTGCTTAGGACCGTGCAAATCTTTCGCTCGTTTTTTAACCCACTTCCCGTGATCCAATCGAGCTGACATTTTCCACACAGACTCGTTGTGTGACAATTTATTTTCGTGAAAAAAAATTCCTAAATTTTACACTGTTTAGGGAAAACAAATTAAATATTTAATTACCAATTGCTTAATGGTGGCAGACAATCATCTGACCCATAGGTGGCAGCCATCTCAAGCCAGAGGACGAGAGGACTCTAGCCGCCACGCATATAAGGATTTATAGTGAAAAACTTTGTTTTTACGGGTTTACTTGTTTGGGGTCGCTGTCCTCGGCAGGTCTGCAAGTCTTCCTGGGACGTTAAAAGTCCAAGTTTCTTGTCAATTGCCAAATAATACACCACTCAGCCAGTTGCACAATAATATACCACATGTACATCTCCCCACCTCTAGTATTTTAATACATCCATCTTCCCAATGACATGTGCCAGCTTTGTGTGTGTGTGTGTTTTTTCTCGGAGGTGGCTACCCTACTCCACATAACTGGCTGGGGGCACCGCAAGGCAGACACAAACAGGAAATCAAGTGCACAGGAAGTGTGCTCATGCCACTGCTAAAGCGCCGGCACCTGTGGCAGCCTCCGCTATTGCGACAGTTCGGAACCCCAATTTCCCAAAGACGGGGGGGGGGAGGGGGGGCTCCTGCATCCCCTACCGGCTCCATTACCACCAGCTGGTGAGTCAGGGCCACGCTCTACCGATGAAGGCCACACTCCTCGTATTTTCGCAGGATTTAGCAATGCCCAAATTACTTTCTTTTTCAAACCACCACCGTCGTCGGCCGACAAAGGAGGTTAACAACTGCCAAGTGGCGCACAGGGAGGCATTGATGCAGCCACTGACTGTGCGCTTTAATGGGTGCGCATTTCTCCTGCGTCGGAAAGTCCTTGAGGGCAAATTGGCGCGTGCGTTTCTCGAATCCAAGCATGTATGTCTGTTGAACTTCTTCTGCACCGTACTAATCGGGGGTGCGGCGGAAGGACAAACTAAACGCAAAAATCAGTTCTAAAGAAAACATAGAGTTCCTGTCTCTTCACACCAACTGTGCTCGTGTCTCCTGGCATTATCACCATCGCTGCTGGGCTCCAATATTTTATTTGGGCTTGGTGCAGAGTTGAATTGCCCTCCTGCTGTGCTGTGGCATTCCACAACTGAGCGTGGGCTTCTGCTGCACATCCCACCGGGCCAGATTTAAAATCCGTCTCCTGATCCGAACCCCCACCCCCCCGCCTGCCCCCAAGGAATAAAAACATGCAGAGATTTTAAAAAGATGGGCCCTCCACTCTGCCCTTCATCGAAGGGCCTAATAATGCCAAGAGACACAAGCACAGTTGGTGTTAAGAGAGAGAAACATTACATTCAAGATCGCTTTCAAATGAAGAGGCGAAGGAATAGGGGCATATAATTGCATGAATGCATCGATTATTGTTGCTTACACTCAATATAGATAGAGACATCGAATCAGGCAAGTAAAAATCAATGCTTCTTTTAGATGTGCATGTTGTACATGTGTTACTGTACAGTACTTCTATGCTCCTGAGTCTGTGCTCCCCACCTTCATCAACCTGCACTGACCATAACAGTGAAAATACGACCAGACAACCACCCACAAGCACCACAGCGCAGGGTTGTAATGAAGGGGCTGCGCACGTATAGTGCCCACCTGATTACAGACCAAGTCAGACCTTATTGGTTACCTCGTGCCCTTATAAATCTCAACGTTCACCCTACAAAGTCAAAGACAAAGATCCCCCGTGTAGCCTTAACATACTGTAGGGGGCAAGTGCTGTTAGCGAGCACCTATAAAGGCCGGCACGGCACACGAGGGGGTGGGTGGCCAACACCACGCCCGACCCTACAAAGTGCCATCACAAGGGACCGACAAAAATAAAGCGACAAAAAATGCTTTTTTACACAATTACCCTGTACACGAATGCGGGTTAACCGTGTGGGTTGACAGGTATGCGTGTATGTTTTGTTGCAATGGGATCGTGTAATTCCCAGCAGTCACTAAAGGCAGCTTGATTCACCACAAAGTTCTTGGTTCTTTCGGTAGAGTCACGTAGAAGGGAAATAATAAATAATTAAAATAACAAATTAAATTCTCAAGAAAAATTTCTTGCTGTGGTTTTCACACCTGATGATGATTGCTTGTGTTGCAATCGAAACGTCGTGAGAATTGTATTGTTTTATTTGTATTATTTTATTATTTCCCTTCTATGTCATTTTACCGAAAGAACCAAGAACATGAATCCCTGCAGTCACGAAAGCTTTAAATCGAAATTCACCACAATGTCCATCTAATATATCACTTATAATTGAATTTAATCGAGTCGTAAACCTGGGTCTGGGTAGTACGTACATGCAGGGCCCCAGCCACCAGTACCTCTCGTGCCGCTCTAAACAACGATTCATTACCCATTGCATAATTTATGCGTACTCTTATTTTTAAACCTCTCAGTATTCAAACAAATAAATAAACACATTTGCACAGTATTGCTCTTGATGGGTTTCTCAGGTCGAATATGTTCAGAATTTCCACAGATTTTTTTGCCAAGAATCTCGGCAGTAAGCATCCGTAGAATTTCCTGTGCGCGTATTTTTTTTGTATTCCGGTGCATCTGCGAGGGCAGGTCCATGGATCGATCCACGATCGCTGGTAAATAACGCTGTGGTTGGATTAGGCAGATTCTATTTTCTTTCCCGACACCGTCCTCGTGAGGACGTGGCACACTCACCGAGGGTTCATCATTTCTGCTGGAGCTGCCCGGCGCTGAGCTCCAGAAAACCAAGAGGTGGAGCAGATGTGCCCCTCGGGTCACGAAGACCAACGGAGAGAGGAGAGAGCATTGCAGCGAGCGCAGCTCCGTATGCGCCAGCCCCCCCCCCCTTCCAAAAAAAAAACCCGGCACCATCTCCACCCCGAAATATTTCATCTCACAAGCATCTCCCACCGCAAGCAAATTAAATAAATTGCACCCAACAGGTCAATGCCACCGACACCTTTGCCGCAGCTGCTGACTCACACTCGCAGACGGATCTGTAATGAGAAATCTCCAATGCCTTACCCCCCCCCCCCACGCATCTACCTCGAGCAGAGAACCCCATTTACACCGCTCTCCCGCCCCCCCCCCAAAACCTATCGACCTCTCAACCCTTAGCGACTCCCAGAGGTGGGACAAAGTCATTGTTATGCAAGTCCAAGTCGAGTCTGAAGTCATCAAATTCATGACTCGAGTCTGACTCGAGTCCAAGTCACATGACTCGAGTCCACACCTCAGAGGTGGGACAAAGTCATTGTTATGCAAGTCCAAGTCGAGTCTGAAGTCATCAAATTCATGACTCGAGTCTGACTCGAGTCCAAGTCACATGACTCGAGTCCACACCTCTGGCGACTCCCCTCTCAATCTCTCGGCCCTCGCACGTCGAGATATCGCCTTGACAGCCGCGCTCTCCATGCGTGTGTATCACGGCGGAGAAGTGGGGGTGGGGGGGTGGGGGAATAACATGAAATAATAATAAAAACCCTTCCCTAAGTGGCCTAACAAAATCACTGCATGGACCTCCGCAAGCAATCGATGGCGCGTATTTGTGCGGTCGGCGGTTGAACGACGATGGCGTTAGAATGAAAAATTAACCGCTGCGCCATGCAGGCCTACCCCGGCTGACGTCTTCTTAGAGGACACGGGGAATGAAATTCAGAATTCCTTTGCCCCCCACCCACCCCCGCACGGCTCGCAAAACGACGAACTGATGGTCCTTGGTGAAAGGAGTGAGAGTCTTCACAGGTGAATTGCAGGTACGTGCTAACAAGCACGATGTTGACTTGTTATCGTGGCGATGAGGCGTGCGTTTCCCATTGATCCCGAGATCGATATCTTTCAATGAGATATGAAACCCGCCTGGGTCAGGGTCTGCGTAATTATTAGGACACCGATAACGCGGAATACTTAACGCGTTAACTTTAGCTTCAGCGGCACAGAGGTTGTTATTTGGGTCGCCACTCGGGCAGAACAACACCCGGCTTGTACATTCTGGAAGCGGCAGCGAGTGGGATACATTCAGCGGTGCTTTTAGCAAACGGTCGTCCATCAAGCGCAGCGCTTAGCAACCGCCAAAACCAACAGCGAGGCATCAAGCTCGCTTTTTTTACCATCCTGGCCTTGAAAAAAAAATGTTTATACGACCCTTTTTATCACTTTAATTGTTTCTCAACAAAATTTTTGGCCGTAAAAAAATTACAAAGATTAAACTCCCAACAGGTCGGAGATGGAAACATGGCAGGGACGTGAGATTTTAAAAGCAGCCGCATTGAAGGAACTCGTGGGAGGGTTTTTCTTTAGTGATGTTTTTGATGAACGAGCTCAGCATCACTCAGCGTTTCTCTCTCCCCCACGTTTAACACTCTCCATCACTCCCATAGCCAATTTCACTTCGCCTTGCCATGTGCGTGTGTGTGTGGGGGCTGTCTTTGTCTTCGCTCTCGAAAACATAAATATATACATATTCAAAAAGCTAACGATTCAATCGGTTCCCAGTTTCTGTCTCTGTTTTGTGTAAACGCATTTAACCTGCATTAGCAGGCTCTCGGTTCAGCAAGCATGTGTAAACACCCCCCGCCGGCTCGCCCACACCACCTTCCCTGCCTCCTCCGCTCCCGGCTGTGAACGCCACCGGGTTCCCAGGTCGGTGGTGGCTCAAGGAGCCACAGGGAGCTTGGTTCGTCCTGCTCCGTGCGTGACCCTCCACCCACCACCACCCCACCTCTGACCCCCACACCCCGCCTCCTCTGCCCCCGACTCTGCCCTCCGTGGCTGGGAGATAGAGGTCAAACATTGGCTTTCTAAAAGTTAGCGTTGGGTAAAGTTTAATGGAGTCAAATGTTGGGTTAGACTATTTCGAACTGAAATCTTATTGTTATTTAATCCTGCATATTATTATTGTTTTGTTCCCGTGGACTGTTTATGATTATACAGGTACCCTGTGCGTCATCTTGAGACGCACTTTTGCATTTAGTTGCATCACAAATGACAATTACATTGAACGATGACACAGCCGTGCGGGTGAACTGAACGAGTGGCGTCATGGCACACGAGTCTCTCTTCCACGCTGACCACCGTGACGTCCAAACCGCTTCCCGAGTGGGAGAGGGTAAGAGTTCGGCTTGGGGAAGGAGGTTTCCCTGCCTGGTTCTGAGACGCCATTGATCGATTTGGGCCAGGCTGGACAGCTACGGTAGCACGATGGCCCTCTGTGCCAGCCTGGTACCGACGCGAATCCAACTGGCCGCAGAAACGAGACACCAAAGGAACCCTGTAGGCAGGGCTAACCGCAGGCCAGCTGTTCGTTTCACAAGGCCCCCACAATGCTTGGGGCACATCATCATCATCAGCAGGAATGATCGATCCACTGCTGGGCGAAGTCCTCTGCAAGCCGTCGCGAATTCTCACGATGCTGCGATGCAAAGACCCAAACCACCTAGCACTTGCCCACACAAGAGTCGATTTCATCGCTCAGTCTCCTCGATTAACGTCCCCTGTGGGGAGCGCAGCTTCCGCGAGAACCGCACGTGACGAAGCGCGAGCGAGGAGATCGGCAAAGCACCTGGCTGTGTCGTGCCGATGGATCACACTGAAGGAGACACCACAGACACTGGCAAAAGCTGTCACCGCCCGAGCGGCACGAGCTGGCGGTCTGGTAGGGCTCGGCATGTTGGGGGAGCTGTGCACGATTGGGGCGAGACACGGCGAGGGACACCCCGGGCCGCCGTGTGTTTTATACATTTTGGGGGCACGCGTCTCAGCCGTCACATTTGTTCCCCGCTCTTCCGCCTTCTTCCCGCAACAGCTGACGGATCAATCTCGGTCGACTGCGGGAGAATGTTATTCAGAACGCAGCTGCACGCTCTCGATCAGCAGCGTGAAGCGTGCGCGGGCGTGCGGGCCCCGCTGCGCCCGTGCGTGGCGCCGCTCGCACGGCGCGTGTCCGGCGCGCCCCCCGCTCATTACCGGCAGCAGCAACGAGGCCGGCCCTGACCCACGCTCCCCGGATCTCCAAAGCAGCCCCTAATCCCAAACAAAGGGTCAGGGATTATCCTTCATGCGTTCCCTCTCCCTCTGTGCCAACACCCCCACCCCCAACCCATCTCAATCCTCTCACTGCCCCTCTCAGTTGCTCTACCCCCCCCCCCCGTCCCCCAACTACACCACCACCTCTCCTCCTTCTCCCTTCACCCCCCGCCCGCCACCACCCCACATGCGAACTTGCGGTGACTACCCATAGGGCCGTCCCGCGTCTCTTTCCGCGTGTCTCGTAATTGTCTCCATGAGAACGGCACGTGCTGGTGCTTGAAGAGCGGCGGTGCGAGCTGGTAGGGCACGTGGCAGCCATCCGCCACCCCCCTCACCCTAAACCTCCCTCCCTCCCTCCCCCGCCCGCCCACCCACCCATATGCCCGAGCAAACAGGAGCCAATGTCCGTGTGAACGGTCCGCGCTTATCGAGCCGTGCGGGCGTCAGTCAACAGAGAGACGAAGCGTCGGGCCGGTCACGCCGGCGCGCCGCGCTTCGCCGCTCCGCGTTGCCGGCAACCTGTGCATGGCCACACGTTGCCAGCAACTTGTCCATGGCCACGCGTTGCCAGCAACTTGTCCATGGCCACACGTTGCCGGCAACTTGTCCATGGCCACACGTTGCAAGCAACCTGTGCATGGCCACACGTTGCCAGCAACCTGTACATGGCCACGCGTTGCCAGCAACTTGTCCATGGCCACACGTTGCCAGCAACCTGTACATGGCCACGCGTTGCCAGCAACTTGTCCATGGCCACACGTTGCCAGCAACCTGTACATGGCCACGCGTTGCCGGTAACTTGTCCATGGCCACACGTTTCCAGCAACCTATGCATTGCCACACGTTGCCGGCAACTTGTCCATGGCCACACGTTGCCAGCAACCTGTACATGGCCACGCGTTGCCGGCAACTTGTCCATGGCCACGCGTTGCCGGCAACTTGTCCATGGCCACGCGTTGCCGGCAACTTGTCCATGGCCACACGTTGCCGGCAACTTGTCCATGGCCACGCGTTGCCGGTAACTTGTCCATGGCCACGCGTTGCCGGCAACCTGTGCATTGCCACGCGTTGCCGACAACCTGTGCATGGCCACGCGTTGCCGGCAACCTGTGCATGGCCACACGTTGCCAGCAACCTGTACATGGCCACGCGTTGCCGGTAACTTGTCCATGGCCACGCGTTGCCGGCAACCTGTGCATTGCCACGCGTTGCCGGCAACCTGTGCATGGCCACGCGTTGCCGGCAACCTGTGCATGGCCACGCGTTGCCGGCAACCTGTGCATGGCCACGCGTTGCCGGCAACCTGTACATGGCCACACGTTGCCAGCAACCTGTACATGGCCACGCATTGCCGGTAACTTGTCCATGGCCACGCGTTGCCGGCAACCTGTGCATTGCCACGCGTTGCCGGCAACCTGTGCATGGCCACGCGTTGCCGGCAACCTGTGTATGGCCACGCGTTGCCGGCAACCTGTACATGGCCACACGTTGCCAGCAACCTGTGCATGGCCACGCGTTGCCGGTAACTTGTCCATGGCCACGCGTTGCCGGCAACCTGTGCATTGCCACGCGTTGCCGGCAACCTGTGCATGGCCACGCGTCGCTACGGAGACGCTGGGTTGCGTGTCTGTGGCTTGCTCGTCGCCGCCGTGATTTCAGTGTCGCCGACCGTGTTGAGAATCTCTCGGCGACCCGCAAGGTCCCGCCCCGATGTCTCGTGAGGACAGTCTCCAGTGTCGGCCGCTTGGTCAGCGCAATCAGATGCCAAGGGGACGCTGGTGGAGGGCTTGCCGGGGAGTGTGAAGGGGTTCATCCATACATGGCTCGGGCGAGGAGGGAGACACGAGGAGGGAGGATGCCACGCACCCCCAGACACACACCGATCCCTCTCCGTGACCCCCACTCAGGCCCTCCCCCTCTCGCAGGGCCAGGTTACACACTGCCTCAGCAACACTCTTGCAGACACGCACCTGCCAACAAGGAGGGCAGTGAGAAGAGCATCGCGAAAAGCTTGCTTTACATCTTTCACCAGCAGACAAACAACGCAGCTCCGCACTTGGGGTAATAAAGCGTAATGAATGTGATGGTCGAGGAATACGCAGCGAGGGATGTTGTAATGTGTGTGGCTGCTGGGGGACGAGGGGGTAGTGAGAAAGGTTAGGTTCATTAAGCTGTCTCCCTTTATCCACATTAATGAGTCAAGTGTGGGTGCGCGCGGCATGCTAATACTGCCTTTCACCACCGTCACCGCACGCGCGCCCGCACGATGTCTCTCCCTTCTCTCTCTCTTTGTCACGGCTGCCAGATCTCTCTCACCCGCTCGTCGCCATCCCCCTCCCTCCCTTTGCCAATCCCGTGGCCTCGTTATGGCAGTGGAAGTCGTGGAGGGGTGGGGGGAGATCGGCACCCCCCCCCCCCCTCCGCGGCAAAGAGTGGGGGACACAGAGACAGGGGGGGGCACACAGACAGGAGGGGAGGCACACAGACAGGGGGGGGGCACACAGACAGGGGGAGGCACACAGACAGGGGGGGCACACAGAGAGAGGGGGGGGCACACAGACAGGGGGGGGCACACAGACAGGGGAGGAGGCACACAGACAGGGGGGGGGCACACAGAGAGAGGGGGGGCACACAGACAGGGGGGAGGCACACAGACAGGGGGGGCACACAGACAGGGGGGAGGCACACAGACAGGGGGGCGCACACAGAGAGAGGGGGGGCACACAGACAGAGGGGTGGGTACACAGACAAGGGGGGGGGCACACAGACGGGGGGGGGGCAAACAGACAGGGGGAGGCACACAGGACAAGGGGGGGGCACACAGACAGGGGGGTGGGTACACAGACAAGGGGGGGGCACACAGACAGGGGGAGGCACACAGACAGGGGGGGGCACACAGAGAGAGGGGGGGCACACAGACAGGGGGGGGCACACAGACAGGGGGGGAGGCACACAGACAGGGGGGGGGCACACAGAGAGAGGGGGGGCACACAGACAGGGGGGAGGCACACAGACAGGAGGGGGCACACAGACAGGGGGGAGGCACACAGACAGGGGGGCGCACACAGAGAGAGGGGGGGCACACAGACAGAGGGGTGGGTACACAGACAATGGGGGGGGCACACAGACGGGGGGGGGGGCAAACAGACAGGGGGAGGCACACAGACAAGGGGGGGGCACACAGACAGGGGGAGGCACACAGACAAGGGAGGGGGCACACAGACAGGGGGAGGCACACAGACAGGGGGGGCACACAGAGAGAGGGGGGGGGGCACACAGACAGGGGGGGGCACACAGACAGGGGGGGAGGCACACAGACAGGGGGGGGGGGCACACAGAGAGAGGGGGGGGCACACAGACAGGGGGGAGGCACACAGACAGGGGGGGGGCACACAGACAGGGGGGAGGCACACAGACAGGGGGGGGCACACAGAGAGAGGGGGGGCACACAGACAGGGGGGGCACACAGAGAGAGGGGGGGCACACAGACAGGGGGGGAGGCACACAGACAGGGGGGGAGGCACACAGACAGGGGGGGGGCACACAGAGAGAGGGGGGGCACACAGACAGGGGGTAGGCACACAGACAGGGGGGGGCACACAGACAGGGGGGAGGCACACAGACAGGGGGGCGCACACAGAGAGAGGGGGGCACACAGACAGGGGGGTGGGTACAGAGACAAGGGGGGGGGGCACACAGACGGGGGGGGCACACAGACAGGGGGGGGCACACAGACAGGGGGGGCACACAAACCGAGGGGGGGCACACAGACAGGGGGGGCACACAGACAGGGGGGGGGCACACAGACGCGCGTCGTCACTGCCACCGCCGCACACAGGAACTCTTCATGGAGACACGAACTGAAAGCGCCACTTGCTGTGCCACTCGCTGTGCGCCCTCTCCACAGCTGTAATCAGCTCACTCACTCCCCAACACCTCTCTCAGTCGCTTGTTGAGGCTCTCCCCCAAAACAAATAAGCAGGTAAACAAATAACACAATCGCGCCATGGCGGGCCCACTTTGTGCCAAAATGCAAATTGCGTCGTCGAAATGATGCACCTCCCCGACGTGGTGAGTCGCTGCGTCGCATCGACGAGGAGGAGGCATCAACGTGGTTTGTGGAAATAATCGTGTTGTCATTCTCGCCAACGTGAGAAAATTGTTAAAACCAAAAACTAAAAATTATATTAATTGTAGCGACGAGTAACACAAAATCAACGAATACAACGTTTGTTACAAGATTTAGTTTTTCCCATTCACTAATTGAATTTTTTTTTGTCGTGACTGCATTTTGACCTCCAATATTTCCCACCGTCTCCTTCCGCTTCGCCTGGACTCTGAGCCGAGTACAGCCTTACTGTACGTCTCACATGTTCTCACATGTAACTCACATGTCTCACATGGTCTCACATGTAACTCACATGTCTCACATGGTCTCACATGTTCTCACATGTAACTCACATGTTCTCACATGGTCTAACATGTTCTGACATGTAACTCACATGTCTCACATGTACCCACATGTTCTCACATGTTCTCACATGTTTCACATGTAACTCACATGTAACTCACATGTAACTCACATGTAACCCCCCCCCTGCACTCTGTTTGCACGTTGTCTACTCTCTTGGCATGGTCGTGTCTCTTAGAATGATCGCCTGCACTGTATCTGTGCTCTGTGTTGCCTGGACTTTATTTCCCCGTCTTTTGTTCTTCTTACCAGAGTTGTATTTCTGGTCCCGCGTTTGCATGTCACGTGTCTGTCTGTCTCCATGTCACGTGTCTGTCTGTCTCCATGTCACGTGTCTGTCTGTCTCCATGTCACGTGTCTGTCTGTCTCCATGTCACGTGTCTGTCTCCATGTCACGTGTCTGTCTCCATGTCACGTGTCTGTCTCCATGTCACGTGTCTGTCTCCCTGTCTCCCTGTCACCCTGTCACGTGCCTCTCTCCCTGTCTCCATGTCACGTGTGTCCCTGTCTCCCTGTCACGTGTCTGTCTCCCTGTCTCCATGTCACGTGTCTGTCTCCCTGTCTCCATGTCACGTGTCTCTCTCCCTGTCTCCCTGTCACGTGTCTCCCTGTCTCCATGTCACGTGTCTCTCTCCCTGTCTCCCTGTCACGTGTCTGTCTCCATGTCACGTGTCTGTCTCCCTGTCTCCATGTCACGTGGCTGTCTCCCTGTCTCCATGTCACGTGTCTCCCTGTCTCCATGTCACGTGTCTCTCTCCCTGTCTCTCTGTCACGTGTATGTCTCCATGTCACGTGTCTGTCTCCCTGTCTCCATGTCACGTGTCTGTCTCTCTGTCTCCATGTCACGTGTCTCCCTGTCTCCCTGTCACGTGTCTCTCTCCCTGTCTCCATGTCATGTGTCTCCATGTCACGTGTCTCTCTCCCTGTCTCCCTGTCACGTGTCTGTCTCCCTGTCTCCATGTCACGCGTCTTTACCCCCGGAGCCACATCACTGCGGGTATTAACATAAACGTTACGCTCCCAAATCTTCATATTTGCATAACTTTTGCATGATATACCATGAGCTTCTTGGGGAATGCGTGCCCGTTTGGATCATCGCTTGAATTGATTCATCAATGACTAATTGTTGATTGGTGCATTATTGTACATTGCCATCAAGCAAATAATACCCTTTGTTATATATTTATTTTTTAATCTGAAATCCTCACGGAGTCTCAATACTTGTTTTTAGGAGGATGCTGCCCTAGAATGTTCGGTGTAAATTATAATAAATGAGTGG
Organism: Lethenteron reissneri; assembly: GCF_015708825.2. NCBI lineage: Eukaryota > Metazoa > Chordata > Hyperoartia > Petromyzontiformes > Petromyzontidae > Lethenteron > Lethenteron reissneri. The sequence continues at coordinate 14,228,414 of NC_083794.1, forward strand.
TCGGCGCGTGAAGAAAGACCACCACACATATAAGGCCCCACAGCTTCGTACAGATAGATTCAATAATCCAATGCTGCACTGCCACGTTTTAGCCAACTCGCAGCTCCGATAAGCACGGCTGGCTACGTACAGAGGGCGAAATTCAGCCACAGCACGTTTAAAAAATTGGTTAATGAAAAAAACTAAATCTTGCAATAAAGTTCTGATTCGTTGATGTTGTGTTACTCGTCGCCACAATTAATAGGACCTTATTTCTGTGTTAACATACAGCGTATAACAATAATTCATTCACGTTGGCTAGAATGAGAAAACGAGTATTAAAAAAAACATGTTCATGGCTACTCATCGATGCGACGCAACGCATCGACTCACCAGGTCGGATGGATAAATCATTCGTACACACATACAACTCTCAACCCAAGCCTCGAAACACACCTGGTTCTTTTCTCAGGCAGCCTCCTATCTTCCGAGCTCGGATAAGATGGGTAACGCATTCAGGGTGACACGCTTATTGACTCTAACCTGCACTGAAGGCCAGCTAAGAGACATCTACATTTGCAAGGCAAATTGGGAATGGCTTTTTTTTACTTTTTTTACATCGAAATAATGCCAACGCGTCAAACTATCTCGGCTACATTTTGCTCCGTCCAATACAATCCCACCTCCAAACTCGTGCTCACCACAAAGCCTCTAGCTGTGCTGACCCCCACGGGGAGAGAGCCAAGGCACAGGCACGAAGGGCACTCGCGATTCCTGCGCCGCGGTTTGTGGTGGCGCGGTCAGAGATTCCGTACTCGTGGCTGCGATTCGCCCGTGGCCGCAGCTTGCCGCCACACTCGCGGTATAATTTTAGCCAGATTCGTCCCGGTCAGTGACCGGAATAAAAAATGTTTCCCGATCTCCACGTCTCCACGTCCACCACCCATCCCGCTATGAGCCGCCGGTCAATCGTCACGTGCAAGCGCCTTACCCCAGTTTTACCAGCGACCCGGAAAATATTCCGACGACCGGCATTCGCACATCCAGGATGCCTCTCGCTACGGGCTGCGACGACGGGTAGTCACGTTGTACCACCTACTGGAGCCTAACGGCGACACGTGTACATGTTGGTTGGGAAATCAAGCCCTGGCCACGCTCTTGCTCGCCGGCAAACCTCGGCGTCCCGCACCGCATCTGCGTTCCGTGCCACGGGAGCTGCGCCGCTTTGGCCACGGAGAGCCGTGGCCGCTGCGCCGCAAGAATGTGCCGAAGCTGAGCCCGTACATACCGACGCCAGGGCAGAGTTGGTGGCCCGGCGACTAGTTAGTCAGCATAAGGCGCTAGGAACCCTGCAGCCTGTGTTCGATTCCGGCCACGGCTAATAATAGAGGTGAGAAATATCTAAAAACGGTCCTGGGTCTCCGGCCCTCTTCAACAACCGGCGCTGGCCAGCGTGGGGAGGTATGGTCACACAACCCCAATGGCTGACGCAGCTATTGGGGGAAGCCTTCGTCCGCGGTGGATGCGGCAAAGGGGGCTGTGGATTATTGTTATGACGAATGCCCATAAAAGGGGCAACACGGAAGAGACTGATGACCTTAACAAAGTTAAAACGGACAGCAAAAGCCAAGCGCGTAGAGACGAGTTCGAAAACGGCCACCCAGCACAGCACTGTACCACACTGGAGTCGTAACACGCAGCATAACAACTCACCTAGACGCGCCCTATCACACACACACTCTCACATTAGTCGTATTATTCCCTCACGCGAAATACGTACAACGCCACTCTCTCGCGTGAAACCTGCCAACCCCATATGTTTCCTGCCAAAAAAACGCCGGATTCATTGCGACAGTATAGATATATGTGTATAAAAAGCTGGAAACATTCAATACCGCCGTGCGTAATCGATCCAAAAAACAGATGGGCGCAACGACCAATGGGAGACAACTTGAGACGCGGCGCCGACGATGCGCTGCGTTCGTGAGCCGCGGCTCACCTGTCGAGCGACCGGACGGGCGACGAACAACGAAGTTGGAGGGGTGTTGGGGAGGGCTGGTGGGATTTGACCGACAGCGGCGGCGGCGGTGGTGGCGGTGTGGGGGCACCCACCGACGCACGGCTTACCTGCTCATGGCTGGAGCGAGTGCCCCTCCGGTGAGCGCCGACGCGCGTGACAGCGGCGGCGGCGGCGGCGGCTCGTGGGGGCCGCCGGGCCGAGACGGCTGCCGAGGAGGACCGAGCCGTGCCAGCCGGCGCAGCGGACACGGCGGGGTGCGTTAGCGGCACGCCTCTACATGCTTGTGACCGGGCGGGACGCACTTCGGAGGGGGGAAGAGAGAGACGCACGCGCGCGCGCGCACGGCCGAGCGTGCTCGCCGTCAGTGCGCATGTGGCGCTCGGCACGGCGCGACGGGCGCGACGGGCGTGCGTGCGTGCGAGAGGGGGGTGTGTGTGTGGGTGTGTGTGTGTTTTGCAGGCGGGTTACTGTGCTTTCGGCGGTGCTTGATGTGGAGTGGCTGGTGGGGATCGGTGAGGAGGGGTGGCTGTTTGTGTGTCGGGGGGTAGGGGAGGAGGAGGTGGGGGGGCCTTGTGGCGGTGGGGGTGGCTGGCCGGGCGCGTGTTTCCACCACCGCCGCTGCTGCCGGCTGCTGAGGCAGCACAAACGCAGCTCTTGCAGATTTTGCCGCGGTGACGCGACATCTGATTAGCCGGTGCCCAAGTTGCCGGGTGGATGGGGCTGTAGAGCGGGGTGGGCGGGGATGGAGAGTGAAGGTGGCTGGGGTGGGTCCAGGGAGAGCCCAGCTGGGGGGGGTTTGACAGCCACACGTGACCCGCCCGAGGAATCTGTTGCTTCTGACCGAACTGGGTATTCACGCGGCTGGAGCTGTGTGTGCTGTGTGTTGCGAGAATGCCTGCACCTGTACAAGGCATTCTGACTGCACTGTACAATGAAGTCTGCCCGTACGACTCGTCGAGTCTGAGTAGACTCTAAGTTCCGCACCCGCGTGTCGATTCGACGAACGTCGGACTCTTGGCAAGTGCCTTTGGCAAAACTAAAAAAAACCCGTGCGACCTTTAACGTTGGGTTACCTATTCAAGTTGAATGTCACTGAGTAAATAGCACACTAAAACATGACGATTACCAAATTGCCCCGCGAGGCAGCCTCGTTTATAATCAATCACGTCGACGTACAACGTTCAGCGCCGCGGTGAGTCTGCTACGGTGCGGAGCCCGCAACGTGATTCTCGCGGGGTTCACATCCTGGGCGAGGTCTCCACTCAACCTTGCACTCGTCCTTCCTAGCTCGATATCATTGATACCACTTTGTGGGAACTTAACAGTTGGTTGTCCTATGAATAGACTTTGCCCCCCCCCCCCCACCAGAGGATTGTGGAATTTCCACCGCTGTAAATGTGAAGCGTCCATGGCCCACGCTCGTTTGAGCCGTAAAACCGCTACCTTCAAGTGCTGCCCGTAACCAGGCCGCACAAACCACTGAAAGCCTCGCAACGAATTAAGCAATAACAGCTTAATTCATTTGACTTTCGACTTATACAGACAAAAAGACAAGTCGAATTTCGTTGGACACGAGCATGAATTAAAAAACGCCACTTCCGTTATTAATTCTGGTTTTAACGGAAATAAATCTAAAGTAGGTGAACGTTTTGGACAAGGGCCCTTTTATGAAGAATAAGGCTTCTATGAAGAGAAGCGTACTGCCAGAACTCTGTTTCTGTTATTAGAACGAACATGGTGAAATTGTTTGTTTGATATCAACAAAGTTGTTCATGTCCAAACAAGTTATGGACTTAAAAAAAAATCGGTATTGTGCAATGAATCATGCCACGAAATCAAGATTCCATTTAGAAACCGCACAGAGCAGTGCCTTTTTTGTTATATTAACTTTTAATTCTCAGAGCTGGAATGTAGGAAAATTAAGTGCATACCCACATTTTTATTTGACGGGTTTCTGTGTGGACATTGGTGACGAGGATAAGTCTATAAATCCTCTACACTGTAGAACCCAGCTTAATCGTGGCTGAAACTCAAATGCGAACCCATGATCTCAGCGGTCCTCCGGGATACCCGGCCACTTCAGCTCATGCCACTTAACTGCTCGCACTCATCCAAACAGAATTTTCAAAAATCTGGAATGTTTTGCTGCTGTGCATATGGTTTTCTCACTGCTGAAAGCAGCGTCAGTTTGGCCAGGGGCAGCCAGAGCAGCCAACGAAGACCCCTTTACGGTTATAGAGCATCCCAACATTTGACAGAACGTCCAAAATTCTTAGGCGAATCCCACCATCTGAAAACACCTCCAGAGTAAATAAGCAGTGGGTATTTGGGGAGAGGGGCAGCAGCCAAAGGGAGAGAGGAGGAGGAGGAGAGAGGTCCCACGTCCTGTAGGGATCCAAAACGATCTATTTTTTCAGGTTTTACTTGGCTGTAAAGACCAAGTCTCTGGCCCCGGGTGAAGCGAATCAACTTTCCCCGTCTCCGCGGCTCAGGCCACACCAACACACGGGTACCGTTTGTCCTTCCCAGGCGTTAGAATTATTTTTTTTAGTTCGTCCCACTTTTTTTATTTTCTTCTTCCCAGGAGCAACATGAGGACACGCAAAGGCCTGTGTCTCACTACCAGCACAGCTTGTTCAGCAGCCTCTATAAATAGGTGCCCTCCCTGCCATTCATCAGAGAGACTTTTGTCTGTGCCCGTGCTTGCGCCCGGGTTAATCGCACTTTGTGGGCGCTCACGTTTGAGCTTGCGTTTGGGTTTACGTTTCGGCATTTGGCAAACCGTAACCATCTCAATTTAAAAGAGGCAATCGACTCACCACACTTCACCGCCCCACCATCCTACTTTCTCCAAGTTCCACAAGTTGGGTTGCCACCTCTCAGCTGCAACCCCCCACCCCCCGGACATATCATGGGAAGAATATCTCACAGTACCAGAGGACGGGAGAGTTGCATGTAAATGTATTGTCTCGAAAGGTGTGTTACTACGGAACTGGATAAAAACGATGTTCTTAATTCCCATACGAAGATTTAAAAAATTCGCCAAACTAAAAAATAAGTTCCCGGAGAACCGGGACAGGTGGTAGCCCTCATAACAGATGAAGCTCCCTCGATCCCATATGACCCTGTCCAATCCTTTTACATCAAGGCCATTCTCTCCCTGTATTCGTCAATGTTTCACCTCTGTTCCCACATGCATAGAGCGGTGAGACTTTTTTTCGTGCGACTGTATCCGATTAGTCAAGAGATCGAATCAATCATCGGAAGATGAATCGTCGATTACTGAACTTAAATAATCGAAAAGCCCAGCTCGAGTTAAAGGTCCACCCAAGTTTATCTATCTACACGAGACAAAGATCACCCATATAGCCTTAACAGATGGTTGGGGCAAGTAATGTTAGCAAGAACCTTTGAAGGCCGACACGGCACACGAGGGGGTGGGAGGCCAGCACCACGCCCGGCCGCTTTTATCTCCCTCCTAGCGATGTTTACACATCGTACCAGGTACTCATTTTAGTCTGAGTCAACCTGGGGGGATGCCCAGGACCGGTTCAGATAATCGTCACTGGTGTTGGTGGTGGCCGTGAGCGGGAATCGAACTCGGGTCGCCAGGTTCGTAGCGCAGCGCGCTAACCACTGCGCCACCGCTCCCAAACTCGCGCGCGCCTGCACACAGGCACGCACGCATCATCTCGCCGATTAGCATCAACCGCCGACAGTGCCACATTGTGCCAGATTGTACCACCGCCGTGGAATGCGGAGACAGCGTGCGGCAGGCATCGCCTCGCTAAACCTCCTCCTCGTCCTCCTCGTCGTCTGCGGGCTGCAAAAGCTTCGCGCGCGGCAAACCGCGGCTCGGCGGTGCCGGCGCACGGACATCGGTGGGGAAAAGTTGCGGAACGGCTGCGGGGTTTTTTGTTTTGTTGATACCGCTGCAGCGTTAAAGGTCTCGCGAACACTGGGCAGCAAATTGCAGCCGGCGGCGCGCTGTTGTTACCATCCGGCTGGCGATACGGGGGAGACGGGAGGAGCCAATCGCCACGAGGAGCTCGTCCCATTGGCCCGGGGATCAAGGGGGGGGGGGAGCTCGCGGTTCGTTCGGCAATCGATGGCTCCGGGTGGTGGGGAGGAGCCGCTCACTGCTGTCCGGTTCACCACCAGCACCGGGGGGAGGCACCACGCCGCTCGCCCCGCTAACGCGAACCACAAACAAATAAAGCGACGGCGTGATTAATCTTGATTTGAAGCTTTCGTGACTGCAGGAATCCATACTCGTTGGTTCTTTCGGTAAAGTCACGTAGGTTTCATTTCTCTACCTACGTGACTTTACCGAACGAACCAAAGAGTATGACGACGTTATTTTTAAATGTCGCTTTATTTTTGGGCGATGGTATCACATTGCTGCTGATTTTAAGCAGCAACAGAACGGGCAAAGGAGCGGTGGTGCTACTGTGGTGTGCGCGCTAAGCCGTGAACACAGCCACCAGAGTTCTATGCCCGGCCACGGTCAACGTCGGTGGTGGGTGATATGAGAACCCGTCTCGCTCTCGTTACTAATCCGCATTGACCAGCGTGGTGAAGTATGGTCACCCCCCCCCCCCGTCATGGCTTGGGGAAGAATTCATCAACTGGTGAATTTAGAATGTAATTATTTCCTTTATTTCATTTTGAACAGCACTACAAATAAGAAACAGGAATACGTGTTGGTTGAAGCAACTTCATCGACAAGCAACGTAATAAGCAGCGTTATTCAGTGATGCTTATTTTGTTTGTTTGGGTCATGCTCCGTAGGTATTCTCAGCCGTACAAACGCATCCCAGTTGTATGACAATTCTCAGTCGAGAGAAGGAATTGTATGATATATTTCATCCACACCTCCCATTACACTATTAAACAATCATTAATGAGTGGGTTTTGGTAGGACGCGTCGCTAGAAGGGATGACGGTCTGTGGTTGAGACGTCCACTGGAATGCTCCTGCCAGGGAGCCAGATTGATCGTTGCATCGCGAGACCACGACGGGCAGCACAGCCTTTGGGAGGCCCTCACCCAACAGCGGATTGCCCATGGCTCATGATGATGAGCCTGGCCTCCTCCTGTATGCCCGTGCCCTCACCACAATATTCACAGCCCCCGCGCAGACGAACGGACGCAGGGAAGGCCGGGTTGGCGGGTGGGCAACACCCTCGCATTACGGGGCCACGTAATCTCACCTCGGGGCCCCGCAATTAAAAACCGCGCGGGTGAAAATTGCTCTGTCCCGCTTCCCATTAACGAGCGCATCGCAGAGATGACGGCATCGTGGTGCGCGCCTCGCCGCGGTCGGCTTCCACGCGACCCACCGGCCGCGCCGCCACCGTGAGACCGGCCAAAATCCGGAGCGCTCAGCCGGAGAGACACCTCCCCATTGACATGCAAAGCGCGTGACCTTCCCAGCATTGTTTAAAGTCAAATACAGCTCTGTTTTGTTTGTTCATCTGCTCAAACAACGCACAACTTACCGCCGTCACCGCCTCCGTCACCGCCAAACGCGATGGGTTTTATTCAACATCGTTGTCAACTTTGGGATGTGACGGGATTTGTTTGGCAGGAGGCCGGCGCAGCTCGTTACATCAGCACAGATGATGATGATGACAGGAGATGAAAAGTGATCGTTAATGATGGTTATAATTCAGTCGGTGATGATGAAGTGGTCATTAATGATGAAGCATTTGATGATGATGATGACAGTAGATATGTGATAGATGACGATAAATGACGAAGCAGTGGATACTGATGATTGACAGTTCATGATGAGTGACAGTTTATGATGATGATGACAACACTATTTATAATGATGATGATGAAGCAGCTGATGATTATGCCGATTAAATACCAGATAATGATAGTGATAAGCGACAGCAGATGACAATTTTAATAATGATGATGCCGTCAATTCTTCGTCAAAAAGCTGTTGAGCTTCCGAGACGGTGCAAGGCACGGGGATGTTGAGTCGGCAAGGGAGTTTGCGATGAATCCGGGCAATACTGTGATGCAGCCCCAATCGTGCCACCCTGCAACCGGACCCCATCTGAGCCTTGGTGCCAAGCGCCAGAGGACGAGATTGGAACTGGGCCCCTAGATGCGAGACGCTGCCGGGTTTTCCCCATTTACATTCGCTGTTCTCTCCATCCCAGCGCTCAGCTCGTGTCACTCGTACATGCGCGCGTGTCTACAGATTAGAACGACAGTAGTCACCCTGTACCTGTTTTATGTTCGTCAATTTTGTGATTGTACTATGATCGGTCAAGAAATGATCTGCCTGAGACGATTTACACTACAAGGAATTCCTTATTAAACACGGATTTATTGTGCAATATTTTCGGTTTCGCATGTGGCACAGTTGCTCTTTGGTCCGATCACTATTTTGCTTCGTTGCTGTCCTTTACATTGTATGTTTTGATTCTGTCATGTTGGTGGTGTCCCAGGTCACTCGAGCAAATTAAGACGGCACATATATATTGCTGGCCTTTCAAGTCACAACTTGATTCGACAACACAAAAACGTCCACTTAAACTATAACTTGAAATCGTGTCAATAATAAACGAAACTCTTGGTCGTGTATGTGACTCCAAGCTGAGGCCCTGCTGACCACATAAAATACATCAAAGGCAGAGAAGTGAAATCCCTCTACGGCTCAACAACAATGCCCCTCCGCTGCATCTCTGCACCAGCCAAATTCCCCGTTTGCAGCCAGTTCAACAACACAAACCCCTCTCGTTATCCACGACCGCGGTGGAAGGGGAATCTCTGGATCGTCTCCGCGGATCTCCCCGACGGAAAACTTTCAAACGCACACTGTAAACAAACGCATGCCGACCGTGCTCTCCCAACAACAACAGCAGTCGATTGGAACAGCGGCCCCTGCCAGGAGCTAAACAGAGTGCACGCTCCCAGCGCATTTCAAAATAAACATCTGTTTAGCCAGCGCTCGGCAGAGGAACACTTTAAACGTGCGCGGCGAACTGCATCGACTGGCAGAACCCGGATCTATCGCGCTCTGCTGGGGAGGGGGGTGGGGTAGAGGTCGCTAAGGGGCTCAGGTGTGAGAGACAGGTCTCGGGATAGGTCCTTGCCAGGGGATGTTGTGTCAGGACCGTAAAGGCGCAGGCCTGCAATTGTTTGCTGATGCCACCGCTTCTTCCTCCTCCGCTACAGGGAGCTCTAGAGACCTCTGTCGTGGGCATTTTGGCCTACTCTTCCATGTGGTGGAGAATTCTCGGAAGAGGTTGGAGGGAGTACAAATACTTTACCCAACACCACACGCGACTGACTGTGGTGGACCCGTTTCTACTGATGGGTGGGCAGAGGAGGACGGACTGAAGACCTCCTCCTATTGCGCCAAGATGTTGGATTTCAAAATCAGCTGATGCTTGCGCCAAACTTCTATACTCCTACCACTGCCCCCCCCGCATCCCCCGCGAACGGACAGATGTGACGATGCATCGATTAATATTGACTAATTAAGCTTGCGATGTACGCGTCGAATTTCCCACGTTCACGACAAAGTTAATGAAATATTTAACAAACACAAATCGATCCCCCGATGGGATGGCGACGCTGCAGCGTGACAACGAATCGAGTGAAACGCTCCACCTCCAAGAAACGACGAGTCAGCGAAACGCGCGGCGCGGCTTATCTCTCGGCTTATCTCTGGGTGAGTGAGCGGTCGGCGGCCGCCTGCAGGCCAGCACGCTGGTTTGGGGCAGAGGGCCCTGCCACGACATTTTCCATGCGACCGCACGATGATGTTGTGCGCGTGCTGACGGGCCACGTGACGTCACAGTGCACGCGCGCGCGCCACGAGGTCGCAGCTGTAAATATGTTGGCCAATCTCGACTTCCCGTCAGTCTCCCAAGTCTCGCATCTCACTCTTATCTCACTTTCATCTCGCTCACTGGTCGTCAATCTCTTGTCTGCAGCTTTCTCGTTTATCTTTGCTTTCATCTCACCGATCCGTGATCCTCTTTTAGGCGGTCCATAAACCAGCGGGGCTCACTCCGAGAGCCATTGCGGCTCAGACGAACCCTTGCTGCCCGCCACTCAGTGGCACAGTCCTGCTTTAGGGTATCGTTCAAATGTTTATTGGGCACTCGGGCAATCGGCGTGGCGTTTTGTGCGTCCGACACAGCACCTCACCAAGCCGGGGTTATCCACCCCGAGACTCTCACCCGACTGGGCAGCGTGAACCACGTGAATATTCGCACAACTCTCAGCGTCACCCCCTTCTTCTCCTCTCGTACGGCAGCGGTGTATACATGAGTAACTGATTTTTTTTTTTAAACAGCGACAAATGCCATAAATTGACGCGTGGTGATGATGACGACGACGACGAGAGCGCTGTCAGCAGCGGAGCAGTCCGGGGCGAGTCGAGCGCCGCTGCTACTCTGATGCCGCCGCTACTCTGCTGTCGTGTTAACTCTGATGCCGAGTCAACTCTGATGCCGCACAGCGCCGTGGCGAGCACGTTTTGTATCCCGTGACCTCGGTGACAGCACGAGTGGTGTCAGTGTGCGAGACAAGAGGGGGGCTTCTCCCGTTACGCCGTTATGTACACAATTTACACAAATACACACGACGTCAGACAGGCGAGGTGTGCTGGGGAGGGAGGGAGGGGCCCTCTCGCCTAACCTGCACTAACGAAACGAGAGCGCGCAGCTGAACGGAGCTGCGCGCACCGCACCCAGCGGCGGTGTCGCGGGCAAGCGAGCCGTGCGCGCCGCTTCACCAAGCTCCGCCTGCGTCTCCAGAGAGTCTCCAACAAAGCGCGGCGACGCCGCTTGACGCCGTGCCGCGGCCCGTAAAGATTTCCAATAAAAACAACAACACAACAACAACAACACAACAACAACACGACAACAACAACAAACGGGCCATCCCAGCCCGCTCAGAACCACGGCCGAATCACGGCGCCTTCGTATATCGACTGCACCGTGCTATGTTCGGCACAACAGAATTATTTATAAGACACTATGACCGACCGTTGCGGGTTTTTGTTTGTTTCGCGTTCACGCTGTTATCGAGCTGGGGGCGAAACGTCGGACATCGTGCCGCGGATATAACGCGCGGCACAAGCGGAGAAAGCATCATCGATGATGATAATAATAATATAAACCCCAACAATAATCAATAGACGAAACGATTCACGACTCCGGATTGTGACAAATTCATCAAAACTCGGTGGGGATGGGGGGGGGGGTATGGTAGTAGTTCGGAGTAACAATTTACATTTGTGAGGCGAATTTCATCCGCAGATCCCCGTGACAAATAATTGCCCAGGAGCCATGCTGGGGGGGGGGGGGGTGTCACTCGTGAGTGAGGCGACAGCATTTTTTATTTGACTGCTACGATGGTGGCCTGCGAGGGTATTGTACAAGGACTCGGCGAGCCACAGAAAAATCCAAACCCGTGGCGAAAACATTTGGCTACATTCCAGCTGCGAAACGTAAATGTGAAGCGTTCGACTGCCGTGAAGACTATGCTGCAATGCGCTTTAAAACGTGCCCCCTGCCCCCCCTGGCTGGCGTGGATAAATGGGGGCCTACTGATGAAGTTACCCCAGAAGTAGCGCCTGGGACAGCGGCTACCAGGAGATCCCTGGGTTGCCAAGCCGTCGTTGTCGTTGTTGTACTGCACCTCCCATGTGGCTGCATGGGAGGTGCAATACGGTGAGATGTCTGTTGAGTCACCTTGTGAGGTCGTTCTCTGCCACAAGGTCATGAACTGCGAGCTGCCGAGTTGATTCGTCTCGTGACCTCACGTCGATAGTGGAATTGGGTTATAACCGGGGGAATAACTACAAATTATACTTTTACAAGAAAAGGCAAAAAATATATAATTGTCAGGTTTAAATTCGCACAAGCGTGTATCGCTTTGTGTATGATATGGATCTTTAATATGGCCCGGAGATAAACAAAGACAACGATTCCCCGTATCATCTTAGAAAGTCGAGGCAAGCGCCGTGAGTGAGCGCCTATGAAGTGCGTGGTGTGGCCTCTGCCCCCCCAAGTGGCGATGTTTACACAGCGCAACCAGCACTCGTCAAAGGTCGAGTCGACCGAGGGAAGGACCGGTTCAAATGTTCGCCACTGTTACTCGTCGCGGGAGGCCAGTGCCCGAACCACTACATCACGCTCCCGTACAGTTTCATTCACAGCCTTATAAAGTCACACCCGGAGCTGAAATTGGCACGAGGGGCTTAGAGAATAAATCCATCAGGTGAGCCAACGGCCCTAAAATACGAAACCAAATCACAGTCTGTGCCACTCGCCGCCCGCGGGGGCAGGGACCCACCACGCCACCGCTAATCCCCGAGCGAGCGCCTTGATGTGGGACAAATTAATCAAGAGTCACACACTTCGAGCCAGGCGACAGCGTTTTGAGAAGGACGTACACTCGGAGAGCCTGCGGTTACCGCATCACGCTTTATTTTTACTCTTGAGTGCAGCCATGTATTGAGGAGGCTTTTTTATGTAAACATAGGATGATCAAATAATGAGACCGTGAGAGAGAGTGATGGCTTGGACTTGGGGAGGCCTTCATCCAGCAGTGGCTAGATCATGCCTGCTGCTGATGATGATGATTTTAACATTAGTGGGATGTTCCATATCCGAATAGCCAGGAACGTTCAAACTAAACATGGTGGATAGTCTAGATTTGAAGTTTTCGTGACTGCAGGGATCCATATAAATTAACAATTCTTATAAATTAAAATAAATGTATTTATTTATTTTATACCTACGTGACTCTACCGAAAGAACCAAAAAGTATGGTGGAAAGTATACCCGACTGACAAACCAGCCTTTATCCATCATGGTAACCAGAAATACCATAAGGTAAATGATGCAGTCCTGCAATTACTTGTTCGTGTCAATGGTTGCGGAGATGGCATCGTTGGCTCACTCTTCCACACTGGGCCGGGCGTTCCGGGCGTACCCACGTTTTCACCCGACCGCACGTGGACACACATACGCGAGAGGATCACAAACAAACATGATTCCGTGGTCACGACTGCCGCGCGGGGAGATCGAACCGAACCAGCGACCTCTGGATTTCGAGTCCAGCGAGCGTACTGGCCGTGACGCCGAGAGCAGCGTGCCTGCCACTGTCACTTGCAACTGCGGCTCAATAATTTACACGGCGCAGAGAGAGGCGGACAGCCTCTCCCGTGTGTGTCAAAATCATCAGCCGGCCAGCGCGTCCAGCACACCGCACTGAGCGTCATTAAAACGCCACGAGCAGCACTGCCTTGCGGCCATGGGGGGAACAGAGACAAAGGCCCCCTGTGTAGCCTCACACTGCCTGTCGGGGCAAGTGCTGCCAGCGAGCACCGATGAACGCCGTCAAGGCGCGCGAGGCGGTTGGTGTGTCCAGGCCCACACCCGGCTGCCTTTGTCTTCCCGACGCTACAATCGCTTAAGGCTGAGTCGACCTAGGCGGGTTTCGTAGCGGAGCACGATAACCACTGCGCCACCGCTCCCCACTCTCTCTATCTCACACACATGGTCCAGCACACACGCTCCAACCGCTCAGTGTTTCGCCTGCGTCCAGAATAGAGAGCGCATCAGAATCTGGGACACCCTGAGCGTGACTCACCGCACGCGCCCGGCGGACGTAACCGCCCGCGTGCAGGGCGCCACCTCACCCAGCCACAGTGGTGTGGGGAGATAGCACGGGGCTACACCCTCCTCCGGACACAACGTCACACGCGGAGATTTGGTGGGTTGGGGGGGGAGGCCAGTTAGGGCAGTGCAGAATCCAGCTTGCTGGAAGCCAGGAGATCGGAGGGCAGGTGGGCAGGTGGGCAGGTGGGCAGGCAGCGGTTGTTGGGCAGGCAGGGGCAGTGGCCGAGATTTGAGAGGAGCCCGACGGTCTATGAACCGAGGAAGAACGGCGTCTATAGACAAAGACAACAAAGGTAGCGCGAGTCTGTGGAGGTTGGCGGGTGGCTCAGAGGTCGTAAGCGCCCTGGTTGGCAGCAACGAGATCCTAGAGGTCACATCCAGGCAGCCCCCTGTAACGAGCCCGGGGGGGTCGTGGGCTTGCATCGAAGAGCGTTGCCCTCGGTGGCAGAGCAGGAAGCAATCTCAGAGGGGCAGCTCTGTCGATGTCCACTCGCGTGGGCCGCTATCTTATCACGCAGGGTCACACGGCTCTGCGAGAATTCCCAGCCTGGCGCTGTGTAGAGCCAGTGAGGGTTGGTGGATTGAAAACATTCTTGCGAAACTCCCTTCCCATGGGCGTCGAGGAGATGCCACACCGTGGCTTGCCAGGAGAAGCCGGTGCAGCTAAAAATATAGACCCCCACCTGTTCCGTCCGGGTGAGATAGAGTGTTTCCCCCTCGCATGCGCGAGTTTTCTTCGGGCGTTCCGGTTTCCTCCCGTACGTAAGCCCTCATTAATGGGCCGATAACACCTTAACATATACAGAACCGCAGAGCTTGGGTTCATTCTTGATGGCGGCTCATTGCATGGCTGCCTTCCCGCTCGTCTGTGGTATCTCCTCGTGCCTCTGAGTCCTCCTTCTCCGAGAGTGAGTGAATGCTGAGCACGTTACAAGTTTAAATAGTTTTTATTATTGGTACTGCCGTGATGCCGATGGCACAATCGGGATATCTTTGGGAGAAAATGACACAAAAAAACTGTAAAAAAAGCCGCGAGGTTCGCTGTCAATGTGACGGCAATTCACGGCCCCCTCTCGGCAGACACAGGTGGCCGTTTGTGACATTTAAATGCGAACGGACCCACAGCTGCGACGCCCCCGGGGGGCTCGACAGAGACTCGCCGTCGAGTCACGAGAGAAACCGGCGGAGTCGCCGGGGCAGTGTTTTTGGTCTGTGCCGCAAACAGTTGACGGCATTTAAATGGGCGTGAGTCGGGACAATTTCGGTGGCTAATCGTGGCAGAGATTGGTGCCAGCGAGCTCAGCAGACAGCTTTGTGCGGCGCCCAGTCGTAAATCAAGCGCAGAGCCCGAGGTCGTTGAATTAAACAAATTTTCGCCTGCGACAAAAAAAAGTCGGTGAAATAATTGCACGCGTACAACTGCCCATTTAAATACCTGCGCGCGAGTTGTGGCCTCCTAAGCGCGGTTTCTCCGCGTACGCAGCGTAACATTTATGATGCAGAGGTCAAGGGGGTCGCAGTGCCACCACTGCCCAATATTTATAGCCTTAAGGGACTGTTTGGGGCAAGTGCCGTTAGTAAGCACCTTGAAGGCCGGCACGGCACACGAGGGGGTGGATGGCCAGCAACACGCTCAGCTGCTTTTGTCTCTCTCCCTAGCGGCGATGTTTACACATCGCACCATGTAGTCATTTGAGGCCTAGGGGAGGCCCAGGGCAGGTTCAGATAATCTTCACTGGTGTTGGCCGTGAGCAGGAATCGAACCCGGTTTGCTGGGTTCGGGGCGCAGTGCGCTAACCCCTGCGCTATCACTCCCCACATGTACACTCACTCACACACACCCAGGCAAGATTTGTACTTAACAACCGGTAATGAATCTGAGGTAGTTGCCTGGCTCAGAGGTCAGAGCACTTGAGTCGGCATTGCTGGGAACCCTGGGTTCAAATCCGGGCAGTTCGCCACAGGAGCAGCCCTTCATCAATCCGCTGCTGGATTATGGGTCCCTGCACTCCCTAGGCCGCCACTCGTGATTAAGCTGGATTATTGATCTCACAAATTGAGGGTCTCGGCCCAGTCACCAATGACTGCACACACACAAAGCTATAATTAATTGAGGGGTTTTTTTTCTCTCACTTTGGATTAATCCAGCTTTGAGGAGTAAACCTGTTGGTGTGAGTGACAAGCAAGGAGAGTTCCTTTCAGGGCATGAGGAGGGGAGTGTTTCCGAGTGTGACGAAAGCGGCTTTACCAAAGTCGCTCTGCGATGTCATTTCCCGAGGCCATTCACTCGCAAAAGGTGGCCCACCGCTTTCCTTGAGAGTTACCAATAGGAGATTTCACACCTCATGGCATGACGCTGAATTGTAAAATATATATAATGAAAAAATCAACTCCTGGTGGCAGAAGCAACATCAATCTCAAGTCAGGCCTCAACTAAGAAGTATCCTGATTGCGGTTTCGGGTTCAATAAAAACTAGATATTTAAATCAATAACGATCAAGACTCTTTTTCAGGAGGGTCCTGTGTTGGGCCTAGTCACTGGATGGTGAGAGATGGCGATGTCTCAGGAAGGCCTTCATCCAGCAGCCGATTCATCATGGCTGATGATCATTCTGTATGAAGACATCCTGCAAAAAAGTTCTTTTTTCATAAAAGTAAGGAGATTAGGGAACCCGGAGAGAAGCCGCCACATTTATACGATGATGGGGCGATAACACGCAACGTTCCACACGGACAGGCTACGCAGAGGCTTCGCAAACCCACTTACTGTACTGCCGCCTCGCAGCCTGGCTGGTTTTGGGGTTCTAAAAATCTCAATGTGATTCACCAACCCCTGCCTGCAAATTGCTGGGTGGCCCATGCACATCAACATACCCCGTCTACGGATTCGTAATCCACAACACGTGCCTTCTTTGGGACGGAAGAGCCAGGTTTGATTATTACTTCTTCCCTACCCTCTGTGGGAGGTGAGGTTGCTCCGGTGCCAGAAGCCAGGCTGCGCTAAGTACACGTGACAAATTCATGAGCAGATTATTAGAGAAATAATAGTAATTCATGACCGAGCCAAACTTTTCCTCGGTGCCGCGTGCAGGTGCGTGCCAAAAACCGCGTCGCTGTACGAATGATCAGAACGCGTTCCGGTAAACTATGGACAACGAACATCTCGGGGAATAATAAACGAAGTACAGTGAAGCAAATCGTCCTTCACCATTATAGAATCCTGATGCAGACATGTTACATGTTAAATGCCATTCCGGTTGTATCATTAGCGCTGCGCCCGTGCCAGTTTCGCGTTACAGGCAGCTGGACGGCCTGCACCCACTGGCTCAACGCTGAGCCGGGGGAGTGTGGGGTTCACGGTTCGAGCCGCGTATCGCTTAGAACCTCTGGCAGGAAATTACCGAGAGCTGTACAAATGGACATCGTCTTCAAGAGTTGATCACTGTGAGACACATAAAACAATATATTTAATCGATAGAATGAATTTTACTGTACTCCGGTGTAATGCGACTGCTACACTGTGAGTGTCATGTTACGAGATGGATCATTTCACTGGAAACTCTTCCAGCCAGCAGTGCACCACCCTGTGTTGGAGAATGGCACTGAAAGAGGACGTCACAGAAGATCTTCTGACGTCAGTTCAAGAGGGCCTCTTCAGACACACTCGGGGCGCACAGTTTTAAATAATCCCCCGTGAAAATTTCCCGTCAAAGTGGTTTGTAATTTTCAACACTCGATTAAGACAAATTGCAGTGAAAGTTCAAGTTCGATCTAATGGGTTTTTCGTGCAGTTATCGGTAGCCGGGCTTTGTGCGTAGCAAATCGATGGACTGAGAGCTCTGTTTCATTGCGCGAGGGACTGAGAATTAAATTGAACCCAGAATTTCAGCAGTGCTGGCTCGGTTGGTTCCTTGACCCCCCCGAGAGCCACTTGGACAACTCCAACGCGAGCACATTTTATCGCCCAAATCCCGACGTTGAAGATTATCCAAAATTAAAATACATAAACGCCGCACATTAAAAGAGGGCTCTGGGTCCCTGGGGTAATCAAAGCATTACCCAAAGCAGAAGGGCAAGTCAAGTCAAGTGTATGTGCATGTGAGAACTCAGGAACACAGGCAATCTCATGCACAAGAGTGACCTGGGTAGGCACCACCTCGTAAGAATTGACGTCCGTGCTCGAACTGAATTCATAATTCAGATTGCCAAAGAAGATGCCATCGGACCGTCGGGCGTCACGTGGAGCAACGCGCCGCGCGTCCCGAGCTCCACACGGGGGAGAGCTGCAGAGGCAGAGGAGTCTCCTTCCCGCAGTCAGAATCAGAATATGTATTCACACTGGAGGAATCCGATGAACTGCAAAGCTCTTTTAAACAGATGTCCAATACATTTCGATTTAAAGCTTTCGTGACTGCAGGGATTCACCTTCTTGGTTCTTTCGGTAAAGTCACGTAGAAGGGAAATAATAAAATATTAAAAATAAAACATAATAAAATAATTCTCACGACGTTTCGGCCACAACGCAAGCAGCCGTCCTCAGGTGAAGAACAGGTCTGTCGGGAAGACAGCGTCTGAATGATGTCCAATAATTTCACAGATGTCCAGGAGACCCGGCCACGACCACCAACCACACCCGAGACCTGAGCACCGACCTGCTTCGCCGTGCCAAGTCAATCGTCGCCCAGATTACCAACGAGGACGAGGAGGACCGCGCATTGTCGGATGGCTAGGAGAGCGTGCCTCGCGGGAGGCCTTGTGCCGTCTCGCAAAAGCCTCACGCGAGCGAGCAGCAGGAGAAGAAGACGAAAACGACGGCGCGGAGGGGTGGCGGCAAACACCGACAACCATGCCATCGACCTCGGAATTGTTTCCAATCGACTGCTGGACGAGGGCCTCCCGACGCCGTGCGGCTCGCGGGGGTTTATTTGACCGCCTTCACCACACGCTGGTTTGGCGAAGGCGGGGAGGGCAGACGTCGGAGCTTCGTGCCGTGCGACAATGGATATTGCCGCGCCGACCTCTGCCGAAAAGTGCAGCGCCCCGGTATCCTATAGCACCTGCTTCACGCATGATGGTCCGCCCTGCTTGGTCTTCAAGATCTGATGAGACCGGGCGCATTCCGTGTGCTTGGTTCATAGGCCAATGTTGTATGAATAAATAATAGTGGGTATTTCAAATACATGGACACAATTTCAAAGCAGTATATTTCACGATGGTAACATGTGACAATTACACAAAACGTTACAAATGGTTGAATGAGTTATCAAGTTTTACTAACCATTTTATAAATGCCCTATGTGCCCTCCACCTGCTGTATGGACAACATCGAGACGATTGTTGAATTCGTCCCAAACGCCTTTCTCACGTTTTCCTCTGAGGTGCGTGCTCGCCCTGTGCTCTTCCCCTCGCATCAACAGCCTGCTTCCTCAAATTGTCGCTACCAACGACGAATGCTCTTTGACGTTGGCGGATCAATGCCAAAACGCCGTTGAAATACACGCTGCACCGCAATTA
This sequence comes from Lethenteron reissneri, assembly GCF_015708825.2. Taxonomy (NCBI): domain Eukaryota; kingdom Metazoa; phylum Chordata; class Hyperoartia; order Petromyzontiformes; family Petromyzontidae; genus Lethenteron; species Lethenteron reissneri. The sequence goes on from NC_083794.1 coordinate 14,247,589, forward strand.
CGGATTCAGTCTTGCTGAACTGCTGAAGGCAAAACGCCTTGTGTTGCGGGGTCACCATCTTGCGAATGACTGAGGCTAGGGGCTGTTTGTGCGCTGGGAGAGGCATCAAGCGTTAATCATTTGAAACTCTATGCCCCGCCCTTTTAAGTGGTTAGAGTTTCATTCATGGGCGGTTCGTGGTTGCAGAGATATCGCGATTTCAAATCGGCTCCATCTTTTTCAAACACCCTGTATACACTTATTTCCGGCCATTATAAATTCACTGCTGGGTGAAGGTTTCCCCACGCCTTGTCAGCCACAGTGGTGGCCGGGGGTGGTGGTGGTGGTGGTGGTGGGAGTTTAACCATACTTCACCACACTAGTCAGAGTGTGTGGCAGGTTGGTAAAGAACAGGGAAGCCACGACTGATGTTAGCCGTGGCCGGGAATCGAACTCAGGTCGTCGGGCTCTTAGCGCAGCACGCTAAAACCACCGTACCACGGTTCCACCACCAACCTTGCACATTACAATTAAATCAGCAGCTGCCCTTATATAACCGTAAGAGGCCTCCCTTGCAGAAAATGCTGATGCTCTTCGGTACATTCCCAAGTGGACAGACAAAGGACACCGAATCGAGTAACGGTGTGCGGCAGCGAGCGGAGCTCAGCCCGCAATCGTCTCAGAGCAAACGCGGGCGCAGGCAGGAGACACCGTGGCCACGTGGGATGACGGCCGATGGACGAGGGTCGAACGCGGAGCGGCGGACAAAAGTAGACAACGCGCCCGAGAGGACGACCGCCGCGGAGATGGAGCGATGAGATCGGCTCGCGTGCGCGGGAATGAGATGATGAATCGTGGCATCGCGTGGTGCCGTGGGATGTCGACGGATGGCGGAGGCCTTTACCCAGCAGTCAAGAGAACGTGGCTGATGTTGACATTGGATAATGACACAGCAACGTAGGAAATATCACACGTAGACTTACAGTATACTAACCAACCAATAATAATGATTATGATACAGTAATACAGCCATGCAGGCGTTGGAATAGACACCAATAGGTCGGCAACTGAAAGCAAGGCCCAAATCAGACGGAGGGATACTGTGAGAGCACGCACAGAGAGTTGGTGTCCACTGGGACACATCTGAGACAACTTGGCATAAGAAAGGAAGCAATGGGGCGGTCGTGGTGGTGGTGGCACCATTTGCGTTGTCTGCGATGACTTCTTTCGGCGAATAAGCAATTGTGTTGTTTGAATTTAACACACCGAGTTATGCATTCTTCATTTACGACTATTAACTAAATTAATCACACTCGAGGCATATTCTTGGGTGCAGGGGTGGCACAGGGGTTTACCCACTGACCTATGAAGTGAGAACACAACTAAGCAGATAAACACACCTCACATTTTTGTCCTTCCACAAACTATTTTTTTTTCTACATCCCATCAGCCACACCGTCATCTGGGAGTGCATTATTTCAGCAGCATTGGCCCACCACAAGCAAACTCAGGACCGGTTACGACACGCATTGTATAATCAGCAGGGTCAGGCTTGCTTGAATTATAATCAATGCTGGTGAACTGCCAGACGTTTTATATGCAAGGAGCCCCCTCTATGTGCGATATGTGTCCTAGTTAATCGCAAAACGAATTAATGATTATGTTGTGTTATGCACCAGGCCCAAGTCTGAGTGTTGATTGCAGGCCATGGCTAACATCAGTGGTGAGTGATATCTGAACCGGTGCTGAACGCCCCCCTACCCCCCCTCCCGTGTCCCCCACTCCCCACTTCCCAACCCCTCCACCAAGCCGCCGATCTGACCTTCACGGCATAGAGAATGGAAATAATAAAATAATAAAAATAAAACATTATAAAATAATTCTCACGACGTTTCGGCTACAACGCAAGCAGCCGTCCTCAGGTGGAGAGCAGGTCTGTCTACGTGACTTTACCGAAAGAACCAAGAAGATGAATCCCTGCAGTCACGAAAGCTTTAAATCGAAACTTCACGGCATAGAGAAGCCTTCATCCAGCAGTAGATTTACACAGTCTATTTATCCATAATGGAGATTTTTGGGTTATATATAAATGTATTGTTACGCGATCTAACCCATCTAACCCAAAAAACCTTTATTGTGATTAATAATATTGGTCGCGAAAGCCTACGTGTTCAACTGAGCCGTATCTTGATATTTTAGTCTTTAATATTGGTCCATCATGGTTATGCAAAACACCTATCTGCTAATTACAGTTTACCTACTCAGACAGTTTAATCAAATCTGGAAATGACGAGACATCCCATCATGACAGAAATATGGAGGCCGGATAACTCTAGTTTCAAACAAACACAGAACATTGGTGAATATGTTGTCCTGATGAGTCCCGGTAATGACGAAACCGGCAGACAGTTGTCCGTATGGCCAATGCCTATCCGTCGGTCACATTTGCTCAAATTGATTTCGCGGTGACCCAAGACAATGCAGTTCTCTTCAGGAACTGTTGATGATTGTTCGCACAATGCACACGACGCAGGCCAGGCTAACGGCACTGGTCACACAGACAGGGAATTAACGGTGACGAGCAGGCAAGCGGCACGGACAGAAGTGGCCACCAAAACGCGCGCGCGCACGCACCTACAAACGTGCGCAACTCTCCTTCCAGGAACAGCGGCCAAAATCAAATACGCCTGCAGACGAAAAACGCAGTTCCCATCCGCGACATCGCACCCATAATCACCGGGCCGGCAAGCACCGCTTTGGACAACCTCGACGGACGTTATTTACCGTTTGCGCACCCGACCCCGAGGTGCTCGGTGTAGAACTTGTGTGTTGTACAGCGGTATCAGAACTGATCTGCGCCCACAATTCACGTCGGTTTAAAATATATATATACGTTATGATGATGTTATTGTTATTCAAATCAATAAAGCGAGCGTCTGTGGAATTCTGAGGGTTTTTTTAGATGTGTGTAAAATATTCCGGTTAAATCAACTGGGGAAGCATTGCGATGCAGGACCCTGCGAACAACACATGTGTGACGTTTACCTCGACATAAAACAGCGCTATCATTCATCGTCATCAGACATGTTCAATCCACTGCTAGGTAAAGGCCTTCTCAGACTGGAGTCACCTCTAATGACGAATTAATATGAATAAATAAATATGAATTATCATTATTTAAGCCCTTTGTCAATCCACTGCTGGATTAAGGCGTCCCATGCTCCGTAAATCGTGGAGGGGGGTAGGGAGGGGTTGTTTGACCATACTTCGCCACGGTTGGTCAGTGCAGGTTGCTGGACATTGCTACAGCGGTCAGCATAATCCACAGCTCTGCGCCAGGCAGCCCGGAAGACGCAGGAGACGCGCTCGGAGGCCAGCGCCAGTCCACACTCACCCGGGGCGGGAGGCCATGGCGAAGTCGACGTGCCGGTGAGGAGACACTGCCCTCTCCAGACGCCGACGACTCCCCTCCGCCAGCCCACTGCGGCACCACCACCAGCAACGCCGCCGCCGCCGGCTCAGCCCCGAGCACCCGCCTCGGCGTCACACCACCATCACCCGGCACGCAGCAGCCCGACTGCCGCCCCCCCACCGCCAGCCCTCCCGTCAGCCTCTTCGACGGGGTAGGGGGCTCTCTGCGTACGGGGGGGGGACGATGCGACTCAGACGCAAGGGACGAGTGGTGCGGCACGGCGTGGCACTGCGCGCCACCGAGAGGAAGGGAGGGCTGTGGGGGGGGGGCAGCAGCCAGACTGGGCGGGTGGACAGACCCGCAGGCGGGTAGAGTGACGGTGGCGGCTCTGCCTCTGCTGTTGCTGCCGCTGCTGCTGCCGCTGCTGCTGCCGCTGTTGCTGCTGCTAAGGCTGGGGCGATGGGAGCTGTGCAGCCACAGCGCTCCTGCATCAGAAGGGAGGAGAAGGGGGGGGGCTCCCGAGTCGTGGGGGGTTGGGTGGTGGTGGGGGGCGGGGGGGGGGCAGTCTTGAGATATGCCATGGATGGTTTGGTGTGCCGGACTTAGGGGCTCCGCTGGACTCTCCCATTACCACCACCACCACCACAACGTGAACCCACCGTGCACCGTGCAATTATTTGCCGAACAATTATTTGCAGCATATTTAACTCTTTGCATCACCCATCCGCACTGACCGGCGCGGTGAAGTATGATAACATAAAACCACGTGACTGACACATTGTGTGGAAAGGCCTTAAACCAGCAGTGGATGTATAAATTACTGTGAATTATAAACAGTGTATATAATTAAATAATGATCCCCCCTTACTTATTTCTCTGCCGGTCTGCCCCCTCTTTTTTATTGAAGGAAAAACGACACCAACCGTGGGATCATTCCAGTAATAGACTCCGGAAACAATGACACGCGCCTCGTCTGAATTCCAGTAAAATGTTGATTGTTGGGAAGTACCATGCGCTGGAAATGGATTTTTTTTTTTACATTTGAAACGAAAATGCGATTATTTGATGATGACATGGTGTCAAACGCGACGCAAAGCCAACACGTGAGGTGTGAGTGTAATGGGACCAACGCGCATTATTTTGAGATTCCCGTGTCAAGCAAGCGAGGGCAATTTTGTGGGTCGTGCTCGCTGGATTACTGCGGTAATCCGTAACGAGCGCAGCTTAAGTGACAGCTGCCACTCAGCCCCGCGTGTTGGCGCGCGCGCGCGCGTCAGATGACCCGGGCTCCGTGACGCTCACCGCCCGTTGCATGTCACAGACACCCCCGTGGGCCCCTGTGTGTCGTGAGTGCCCGAGCCCAGACGCTGCCCGAGTCTCTTCGCCTGCCGGGCACCAGACGTCGGCGGTGGATGTTCACGGCACGGCATGTGCCACGCGACTCGTAGCTTGCCGCGTGATGTGCCGGGACAGCAGCAGATTTCATGGGCAATGTCGCCATCGTCGTCCTCACGGCGCCGAGGAAAATCGATCCGCATTCCTCTTGTGCCGTGGCGTAGCTTGGAGAGTGTGCAGGCAGTGCAACTGCACTGGGCCCCATGGGATGGAGGGGCTGGGCTCCGGGTTATCGAGACGAGGCTCATTTGTGTTTCTCAGACGGGGGCCCATGGCAACCTCGCCACGCCGCTGCTCGTTTCCACGTCGCGCCGAGCCACCGCTCCCCTAAACCTACACGAGACGTTCCACATCACCACCCGAGTGGTGTGTCTTGCCTTCACCCAGAGGCCGCTGCACTTGACAACATATTTATTCGGAGCTTCTGCTCATGGCTTTGTAGGCGCACTCACTTAATGTGATGATGTCACCCTCACCTACGTCTAATGCTCGGCAGGCTTTTTATCAATTCCAAATGAAATTGCCATGCAATTAGACACAATGCACTGTCGGTAATTTTTTTTAAAGCTGCATGAATACAAAAGTCTCGGTAGACGCTGCGCGCATTACCATATTATAATGTGGCTTTTAATTTATTTTCAGTGTGCTGGGGTGGCATTCACAATTCCATAATTCCTGATCAAATCAGCATTGAGGCGGTGTATGATCTCCTATGCACGGCCCTGAGCCTGTGGTGAAAATTCAACATTATGATGGGGGAAGGGGCAGTGGAGGACGACTCTATCCATAGGACAATTCCAGTTGTCTTTTCCACAAAATGGTTGTCATTTTATCGACCCTGGAGGGGAGGGGTGATAATTGGCTGAGTCAACCCACCTAACCAGCATTCTGAACTCGCAGCCTTTCTGATTGCAAGCCGCTGAGCCACAAATTATATATTATACACAACACAGTCACTGATAGTGCGCTGCTGCGATTTAATAAGGTGTGTAAGGAGCGATCGTGGTCACATCTCCCCCACTAGACCGTGAGAACCCAGCTCAGTCACTCGTCCTGAGCCCCAGGCCCGTTCATTATAAATACAAACACCTTAAATGGCAACAGAGACAAAGACCAAGTTCTCCCGTGTAAACTTAATTTGGAGCTTTCGTGACTGCAGGAATTACTCTTTCGGTAAAGTCACGTATAAAGAAAAAATAATAATTAAATACTAGCATTGTATGCGTATAAAGAGAAAATAATAAATTAAATACTACCATACAATGCTAGTACTTAATTTATTATTTTCTCTTTATACGTGACTAGCATTGTATATGTGACTAGCATTGTATGCTAGTATTTAATTTATTATGTTCTCTTTATACGTGACTTTACCGAAAGAACCAAAGAGTTATCCCGTGTAGCCTACACAGATTGTTGGGGTAAGTGCCATTCGCAACCATCAGGGGGTGAGTGTTCAACACCACGCCCGGCTGACGGTGCCTCCCCAGCACTTAGGTTGACACACCACACCAGGAATACTCTCGAGTCGACCTATGTCCAGGCCCAGGCATCAGTCCATATAATCACCACTGATGTTAGTCGTGGCTGGGAATCAAACTCTGGCCGCCAGGTTCGTACTGCAGTGCGCTAACCACTGCACTACCACTTCCTACAAAGAGAGCACGTAAACACACACACATACACGCACACACACACATACACGTACACACACACATGCCAGTCATCATTGCGCACTCCTGTGATACTTGGCTTTAAAGGGAAAGGTTGATGGATCACAGACCCATTTTGAAACTCTCAATCCCGATGGGCTGTGTGAGACGGCAGAAGAGCAAGTAGGTTGTGAACCTGCCTGCGCAGACATTTTGTATGGATGTGTGTTGAACTTCCTTCGCACCGTACGTAGCCAACCGTGCCAATCGGAGGCGCGGGGGAAGAACAACAAATAAACACAAAAGGCAGTTCTCAAGAATTTAGTTTTAAATTTAGATTTTAAATTGCATAGCTCCAGTGGCTTCCTAACATCGGAAGGAAGAGCGTTCCAGACGGCCACAGTAGCGCACCTGGAAGCTCTTATCTCCTCATATTCGTGGGATGTCTCCAGGTACTACAGTTGACTCCCACATCACACAAGATACTCGCCACTGGAACTGCCCAACACATCCGAATGTATGACACTCGTGAGAAAATAAAATAAAAACAATGAGACCGAGTGAGGCTTTCCTGCAGGATATGCGACTGACAAAGCTATTCGACGACGTGATGCCACTTTGCCCCGTGAATTGTCATCGCTCAGTGTTGCTACGTCCTCGAAATAACTGCCCCCTGCTGTTCTCGAGGAATTTTAAAACGTAGCTTGGTGACCGTGATGGATCGCTGGCCAGTTACGTGACCATCCTGGGATGCAAGCCAAAAACGGGGCCGTGCAATCGTCAACGTAATCTACGCACAAACCTGTTATATAAAGCCCCGATAAATGGACAATCACATTTGACTCGTTGATATTGGTACTCGTTTTACTGACCCGGTAGAGATGATGGGTTGGATTATCCCCAACCCAAGACCGGTACAATTTAGGTGCTTAACACGTTTGACGCTGGGAATGACTTCCGGTGTTTTTACTTGACGGTAAAACCATCGTTTTTAATCCTCGGCGCTGGCATTTATGGAAATTGAGTGCAGAACCGAATTAAATGTGACGGGTTTTATGCAGTCATCGGTGACGGCTGAGGCCATCAACTCACTACACTTGAGACCACAGCTTAATCACAACTCCGTTTATATGTGAGTCTATGGGTGCCTATGTGAGTCTATTGGTCTCTATGTGAGTCTATTGGTCCCTGTGTGAGTCTATTGGTCTCTGTGTGAGTCTAAGGGTCTCTATGTGAGTCTATTGGTCACTGTGTGAGTCTATGGGTCTCTATGTAATTTACTGCTGACCAGGCTGAGACCCTCAACTCACTACGCTTGAGAACTCGGTCGAATGACGGGGCAAGTGAAACCTGAATTCAAACCCCGGATCTCATCCGTGTCAGCTCAGCGCCGTGACCTATCTGACCCACTCGCGCACCGTGACGCCCCAAGTTGCCGCATGGATCACGAGCACCCAGAACCCAATTGTGTACAGCGCGTACGTAACGAACGCTACCGATTCTCGTGCCAGAGATCGTGACGCCATGCATCCTGCGCTTAATAACCGAGTCGAATCAGGACGCGCCCCAAGGCTGGGTCGAGCTGTGGTGCCGTGGTTCTAAGAGCCCGGCGACCTCACCACAGTCCCCGGCCGCTGCTAACGTCAGTGGCGATATCTGAACTGGCCATTGCCCCACACCCCCCTTGACCGACCACCCTGTAAAGTAATTGTTTTATCATGTGCGCCGAACAACACACCTCCTGCGTTATTCTTCGAAGGCGATGAGAGGAAGACGACGCCCAGTGACGATGAAGATACGCTCAGCTGTTGTGTGTAGAGGTCAACAGGGCTGACGATCTTCTAAATTGTCGCCACTGTTTTGGGTTTTGTTTATATGAAGATGCGACTCAGTAAAACAAACAGATCCTTATCTGGCAGCTGTGTGTCTATGCCGTGTGTGTTTGGGCTAACCCACAGCGCGCGTGTTTACACTGCGCGAACCAAAACGGGTCACGGGACTTCAAAACAAGAAAGTTGGAGAGAGAGAAACAGCACCCAGACTCGACTAAAACAAGCGCTGGGTTGCCGCGCTCATTGTCGCAGACGATCTTGGTTCAAGTCCAGTGGCCGCCCTGGTTAACAGTAAAAGGGTATTAACCAACAAAACAAATATAATATAATACACCATTTGTGCGAGCGACATGGTCCAAAATGTGCCAAATTAAAAACTAACACCACATATGGTGAACCACATAGCAACGACGCCACCTCGTGCCAGACTATACTTGTCTGTGAATAAAGCGCCCTTGCGATGTAGCTCGTGCCACAAGCAGGGCACGGATTTTTGATCAGATTTACTCAATAATCTTTCATCGTATTTTTCAGGTCTTTCGGTAAAGTCACGTAGATAGGTTAAAATTAATACAAATAAAATACACAAAAGCCACGACGTTTCGATCACAACACAAGCGATCGTCAGGAGGAGGAAAAAAAGAGGGGGAAAGCTGCTGAGGCCGACTGTTTTAAAGGTTTAAAATAAAAAATGAGTGTAGCCCAAGGGTCATCAAAGAAGTGGGCGGAGCTAGTGATGTTAATGTGAGAAATTAGCATGTTAATGTGAGATTGGAGAGGGGCCTCCACGGCAAGGGCGCAGAGGTGGCTATGTTAATGTGAGAAATTAGCATGAGGAGATGAGACAGCAGCAGATGTCAGTGTAAAGGAGGTCGGTATTACCTTAGAGCCGCGGCATCTTTTCAGAAATGTGAGTGATTCGATCAGATGAGATTTCCTGCATCGAAGTTTATTGAAAGATATTATAGTTCAGTGGAAACCCTCCCCGTAGAGGCGGTTAAATCTTGACTTAAAGCTTTCGTGACTGCAGGAATTCATATTCTTTGGGTCTTTTGGTAAAGTCACAAAGATAGACCCACGCCATGACAGTGACAAGGAGAAGTGGGAAGGGGGGCGAGGATGAAACTAAGGCAATAATTTTTGTATTAACCAGGTAAGGCCCACTGAGCTATGTAGCTCCTTTTCAGAAGCGACATGGCCACAAGTTATAGCTCAATGAAGGGGCTTATCACGGAAAAGTAGAGCAGTCAAATACTCTAAACGCGTGATGTTTATTCTAAATGTGGAGGAGTAAAACCGGAGAACCTGGAGAAAAAAGAATCCAGGCGATCACGTGGAGAGAGAGAGAGAGACATGCAAACTGAAAACACACGGAAACACGAGAAGCCTCAAGCTCCCGCCCTCCAGGTGTTCGGGTCATGGGCTGAACACTCCACGACTCTCCCAGCAAATACAGGTGCGCTGACATGGGCCCGCATGAGTCCAAAGCGTCGGCAGTGAGAAGCACAGCACGTCTGGTGACATCACTGACTGCAGAGCGACGTCACTGGACCACTGCCATAAACACGCGCAATGACCGCAGACTTTCAGATCTCTTTGTTCTCACGAACAAAGCATGACACCCTCATCAGACAGCCCGGGGGACACGGTCTAGAATGTGCAGTGTCTACCCATCACCGTGGACAGTCAAGATCAATTTCAAGATGTCATCATAGCCAAAGCCGTTGATGTCACCACACCTCGCAATAATACAAAACAATAACTATGATATTCTTGGTTCTTTCGGTAAAGTCACGTAGAAGGGAAATAATACAATTATAATAATATTAAACAATAAAAATTCTCACGACGTTTCGACTGCAACACAAGCAATCATCATCAGGTGTGAAATCCACAGCAATAATTTTTTTTTGCTGTGGATTTCTCTTGCTGTGGATTTCACACCCGATGATGATTGCTTGTGTTGCAGTCGAAACGTCGTTAGAATTTTATTGTTTAATATTTGTATTATTTTATTATTTCCCTTCTACGTGACTTTACCGAAAGAACCAAGCTATGCTGTTCTCTATATATTAAGATGTTTCTAGTTAATTTATGAGTTGTTTGTGTGGGACGAAACCGGAGCCCCGGGAGGAAAATCCATGCGTGCGAGGGGACAACACTCGATCCCATACAGACGGAACAGTTTTGCTCAACTACTTCTTGCAAGCCATGGCATGGCACCCCGACTACCCCGGGCAAAGGAGTTTCGCAACATCTGTGTGATCCACCACCTCATTGCCTGCACAGTGCTGGGGATTACAGGCCACGTACGGTAGCCACCACCACCAACACCAACGCCGCCAGATCCCACAGCTGCTGCACAGTCGACACGCAACCTGTAAGATCTGCCCCAAAAATAGAGATGCCCGTATAGCCTGAACAGACTGTTGTAGCAAGTGCTGTTAGCGGGCACCTGTGAAGGCCGACACGGCACACGAGGGGGTTGCTGGCCAGAAACACGCCCGGCCACCTTTGTATCCCTAGTGGCCACGTTTACACACCGCACCAGGTACTCATTTGAGGCTGAGTCGACCTAGAGGACCGTTTCAGATAAATAGTCGCAGATGTTGGCCGTGAACGGGATGGGGGCACGCTGACAACCCACGCGACCGCTCCCTAACAGCGTCTCACAATCAGCCGTGAGAGCTCTTCCTTTCTACCTTGGTCGCCGCCCGACCGGTGGTGGGGAGCGCTCCGCTTGCACGCGGCTACCCACGGCTGCCCGCTGCTGCCCGCGGCTACCCACGGCTGCCCGCTGCTGCCCGCGGCTGCCTCGCGACAGGCGCGGGCAGCGCCGTGCACGGCGGCTTCAGTGACGGGGCAGCAGCCTCTGACGCCGCGCGCTCGGGGACCCGTGCCAAGTCGACAGCACAGGCGCCTCCACTGTGCGCTCGCCCGGGTGACGAATTGTGCAACTCGCGCTCCTGACACGCGTTGTGCACCTAGCCTGGCACAAACGTCATTGTGCCGTTACCGTCGCTTCGTGGCGAACGGCGGTTGTTGTTGTTGCGTCGCAGGTAGTTGTAGAGGTTAGCGCGCTGCGGTTCGAACCCCGGCCGCACGAGCTTGATTCCCGCACACGACCAATAACATTGGCGAATATTTGAACTGGTCCTGGGCCTTCTCTAGGTCGACTCAGCATTAAATGAGTTCCTGGTGTGGGGTGTAAACATGAGCACTGCCGAAACAAAGGTGGTCGGGCATGGCGTTGGCCACCCACTCCCTCGTGTGCCGCGCCGGCCTTCATAGGCGTTCACTGACAGAACTTTCCCCAAGTCTGCTGAGGCTACACGAGAAGTGGTGGTGGTGGGGAAGTCGTTGTGTCGGTTTCACAACCAACCTCCAGACGCGTGCTAGCTCCGGGCATGAACCGCCAATTAAATAATTAACAAATAGCTGCCGTGGAAATGGAATTTATTCCCTTTTTTTGCCAGACCGAGAGGCAGCTTGGTCGCATCTCCTGGTGAATAAATTACACGGCGTGGCTCCATCGCTGGGAATTAAATTGGAGGGCAGGTTGAACCCTGGGCGATGCAAATGAGTGGCGTGAGCGGAGAGCGAGAGTTGGGTGCTCCGATGTGTGTTTTCGGCTTGAACTGTTCCTGAAAAAAGCTCCCAGCACGTTTGGCGAAACGTCGGACATCGTGGCGAACACCCAGCAACAACCGCGAAATCCTACACAAGGGTTATGGAGCCAGGATTTGCCAGGTGGGAGGAATGTGGAGGAGTGGGGTCAAAGGGTCTGCTAGGGCCGGTCTGAATCACCATGGCCACGGCAGGACATACAACACGGGGCAGAGGAATGTAGCGCAGCTTATGTAAAAACAAAAATGGTTCTGCCCTTCACTGACAGTTCCACAATTCCCCACGTAGGATCACAAAGGGGGGTGGGGAGGGGTGGGGATTTAAATTTTGAAGAGATAAGCAAACCACAAACAAGCAGCTCTTGAGGTGGTCAAGTGGCTCTGGGGTCAATGCACTGAGTGAGCCACAACAGCTGAGATCCTGAATTCAAATCTTGGCTTCTGACGCCGCTGGTTAAACCGGGTTCTCAAGTGCAGCAGAGTTTCTGGCCTCAGCCCATTAACCGACCAATGGCTGAGGGCGCACACAATTTGATTTGCGACATTATTTGGCTAATTTCCAGCTCTGAGAATGACAAACACAAAGACTGCCATTCCTTCGCGCCGTGAACTCCGAACGTCGGCGTGAGCCAATCGATTTTATCGGAACTCAAATCGAATAGCACCCGATTTATGGATTCCAAAGACTTTTGTAATCGACAATCAATTAAAAAAACCCCGACAATTGACAAATTAACAATCGGTGAGCGATGTTCGTAAAGATCAGCAGAGAACCACGGTCAAAACCAACCCACTGCTACCCGTGTGCCGGTCTCTGTTTACTAAATACCCCCCCCCCCTTCCCAGTTAGTCTGAATATAAACGCCGCTTTCCCTCTCGCTGTACGGGACTGCACGTGCTCTGCACATGGGGAGGGGGCAGCATGACCGCACGGCAGCGATATTAATAAACGCGTGCTTTTTTGTCCTCGCAAAGGAATAATAAAACCACAAACTAACTCTAAGAGAGGAATGTGGAATATAGAATTGCGCTATTTAAAGTTCGGATTGACATAGCGTCTGAAAGGCAACTGCATGCCAAGACAGTGCAACATCGTCAAGAACACCCTCGTTAATGTTTACGCACCGCGCCAGACACTTATTGATCCTTATTGATACTTATTGATACTTATTGAGCAGCAGCGTGGCACTGCAGTGGCGACGATTGTGCCTCGCAGTTAAAAAGATCCTGGGTTCTAAACCCGACTCTGATGCCTTTGTATTTGAGTGACGTTTGTACTGTGTTGTCATCCCCACTTAGCGCAGGTTGCTCCCGTCACCGTCCCACTCCCCCTCCTCTTGGTAAGAAGCCTTCCCCTGACATCGCTTACAGATACAATAAAGACCCAAATGGAAGCGGTATCAGCCAAACAGTTGCTGAAGGTTTGCCTGCAAATCAGTCCGCTACGATAGGATGACTCGTAGAAACATCACCCCCAGTTGCAAAAACTTGCCAAGACGCTATTGAAAAAGAGCCTTGAGACGCGGCATAATAATAGTAATTTTTCGATGTAAAGCTTTCGTGACTGCAGGGATTCATCTTCTTGGTTCTTTCGGTAAAGTCACGTAGAAGGGAAATAATAAAAATAAAACATAATAAAATAATTCTCACGACGTTTCGGCCACAACGCAAGCAGCCGTCCTCAGGTGAAGAACAGGTCTGTCGGAAAGACAGTGTCTGAATGAACACCACCACGCTAGGCAGCGTATATTTAAGCTGGGTTGGAGGTGGAAGAGCGCCTTGACAAATAGTAATGCCCAGAAGATCTGAGAGAGGCGCGGGCTCGGGTCAAATAATCGCCACTGATGTTGCCCATGGCCAGGAATCAAACTCGGGGAAAACCACTACGCCACCAGCCCCCCCGCCCACCCGGGTAACACAACCCCCCTCTCTCAGCTCCCCCACTCGCTACCGACAGTGCCACGGCCCCGTCCTCTGCACGCTGAGCGCCGTCCCGTTGGCTGAGTGCCTCCGGAAGCCACACGCTGTCATTCTGGGAAAGATTGTCCACGCGTGCGTGTTGGGTTGCCAGCTCCACTACAGTGCGCATGGCAGTATCTCGCTTGGATGAACTCAGCTGTCGAAATCCAAACAGAGGCCTCCCTTATCAGATCCATATCCGCTCACAGTGCTCCCTCGGGATCTGGCACTTCGGGCACCGTGAGCCTGGCGATTTGTGATTGGCTCACGGGACACGCTGGCTGACATTTCAGCAGCGGCAAATCATTTCTGGAAAGGAAACTGGGCACTGCAAAAAGGCGCAGACCTGCAAGTTCTTACCCGCGTCACTGCTGGCGGAAGCGCGTCCACTATAGGGAGCTCTAGAAAGCCCCTCCAGACTCTAGAGGGTACCTTGGCCTACTCTTTCCCACTCGCCAGGAGTCTTGGAAGAGGTGGAAGTTCCCACACTTTACCCCACCACACATGACCTGCCGATCAACGACTGTGATGTACAGCTCAGTGGCCAGAAGTGAGGAGCTTAAATGAAATGCACATCGATAACGACTCATTACTTGAAAACTTTTACTCTTGGGAACATTTTCAAAAGTGGTCTAGGACATGTCAGGCATGCCTCCGCATTTTAAGCACTGATTACACTGTGTAGCACAATGTTTGCTCCTGGGTAGTAAGTGTTATTTCGTAATTTATTATGCTTAAAAAGTAGAGAAAATGGCTATTATTCCCCACAAACTTTGCTTTTGTATCCAGGACAGTGATATTTTGAAATCTACATTATTCAATGAGAAAACTGGCGAATTTGTCTTTTCGTTCACATAAAGTCAGAAAAAATGACATTTTAATCAAAATTAGCATGTATTTATACTAAAGTAATACAAAATGTATTACAAAAGATTTATAAGTGAGTACTTTTTCAAGATTTACGATTTGACTGTAAATCACTTTCACGAATCAGCCTCCAAATGTAGTCTCCCATCATGTTCTCGTTATACTGGCCTTGGTAGCGGCGTTCAAAGGCCAGTATATCCTGGTGGAAGCGCTCGCCTTGCTCCTCCGAGTACGCTCCCATGTTTTTCTTGAATTTATCAAGATGAGCATCAAGGATATGGACTTTGAGGGCCATCCTACAGCCCATTGTGCCGTAGTTCTTCACCAGTCTCAACCAGCTCCACATAGTTTTCGACCTTGTGATTGCCCAGGAAGCCACGAACCACTGCGACAAAGCGGTTCCAAGCCGCTTTCTCCTTTCTAGTGAGCTTCTTGGAGAATTCATTGCACTCCAGGATCTTCTTTATTTGTGGTCCGACGAAGACACCGGCTTTGACCTTTGCCTCAGACAGCTTAGGGAAGAAGTCTTGAAGGTACTTGAAGGCTGCCGACTCCTTATCTGCAGCTCTGACAAATTGTTTCATGAAGCCCAATTTGATGTGCAATGGTGGCATCAGCACCTTCCAGGGGTCCACCAGTGGCTCCCACTTGACGTTGTTCCTCCCCACAGAGAACTCGGTCCGCTGTGGCCAGTCCCGCCTGTGGTAGTGCGCCTTTGTGTCTAAATCTTTTGTAGTTTTTTTTTTATTAATCTTGACATTACCGAAAGAACCAAAGAGTATTTTGTATTACTTTAGTATAAATACATGTTAATTTTTATTCATATGTTGTTTCTTCTGACTTTATGTGAACGAAAAGACAAAAATTCGCCCGTTTTCTCATTCAAAATAGGTAAATTTCAAAATATCACTGTCCTGGTCACAAAAGCAAAGTTTGTGGGGAATAATAATTATTAAAGCGCATGCAGTTTGTAATCGCGACGAAGAAGATTTAGCACTCCCAAGTGACAATGACTTCGCGCTCAGTGGAGCTCGAATTTGCCAAATTGGCTTCAATTGTATCGGCATGAGGCCCAACCTCTGGAAAGCTCATCAGCTGTTTATTCCGTTAGGGGGTTTGCCAAACGCGAGAATGATAAAACTTGTCCCTCGCATCACATCTCAGTGTTGTTGTATCAAGGCAAACCACCTTTTCCTGCTAATCTTCACACATCGGCACTTTCAAATTAAAAGGTGAAAACAGATTTTGTTCGGAGTTACTCATCGCAAAATATGTAATACGGAAAACAACACAACGTGTCGTCTCGAATTCAGCCACAATGTTGCGATAGGACGCGCCCCACAAAGAAGCTGCTGCTGCTGATGATGATAAACTTGACACCTCCACGAATCAAAATCGAATCCGCGCGAGTTATTAAAAGCGACGTGTGCACGGAGCCCCGCGAACTCCGGAGATCCGAGTTCAATTCAAGGGTTAAGGTTGGCATCAACTGCCTAGGATCTTATCCTGCGATTGCTACTGTGCAAGGTTTTTTGTTGTTGTTGCGGTTGTTGCTGTGTGGCAGCTCTCCAATGTATCTTCAGGTCGTAGCGAGTCTTGTTTGAGTGCATTCGGTTTCTGAAGACGCTGCCAGCGCGTGGAGCAACAAAGGCCGAAACGTCAGACAATCATGCCGAACAACGCGCGAAACAACCCGAAACACGTTGGGCAGCCATGGACATCGACGCATTCCGTTTTTTTTCATCCGAATCTCACTGCCGGTCCTACTCAGGAACGGCTCTCTCGCTCTCGCCATCTATCTTAGGAGCAGGTCTGCCGAAACTCAAAAACACCATGTTGGGAAACTGAACACCCACCACTCTAGATTTGAAGCTTTTGTGACTCCAAGGATTCATACTCTTAGGCTTTTTCGGTAAAGTCGCGTAGGTAAAAAAATAAAATTAATAGAAGTAATAATAGAAATAAAATAATAGAAATAAGATATTTATTTTATTTAAAATATTTATTTTATTTCTATTATTACTTCTATTATTTTTTTTTTACCTACGCGACTTTACCGAAAAAGCCTAAGAGTATGAACACCCACCACCCTATACTCACCACCACTCCTCCCCCACCCACCTCCAATCACCACACCACCCCCGGGCGGTCTCGGTTGAAACAATCACTGTACGCGCAGTCCCCAAGTCGGCGCTACCTATTGCGGTCGGGGCAGCTGTTGCCTTGATGTCAACACCTGCTCTCCTGCTCACAATCACTTCATTACCGGCAGGCAACAGCTGCACCCGCGCCATCAACGTGTACCGCGCAGAGTTTGCGGAACGACACTCTGCGGACGGGTGGGCCATGCCAGCCTCCAGATTGCGATGCGAGCGCAAAGAAGCAAATTTTTGGCTTTTTTAATTTCGTCAGGTGCCATCTGTCTGCTCGGCGATTGTCTCAATCGAGTTCCTCCAGCGCTGGCGGATGTCTACAAATTCCACGGCCTCCTTCAACGCCAATGCCCTCTGTTGTCTCCGACTCAGTGTCTCGGCAACATGCCGGAGAAGAAAAGTGTTGAATTGCTCGGGCGAAGATAACACACCATGGCAACGTGGACATTTATCCCAGAATCTACAACAGGACTTTGATAATCTTCAACTCAATGCCCGAGAACTGGTCCTAAGTGCTACGAAGACCATCGCTTTTTTTATTCCCCGGCTGAAAAGTGGGCAAAGACACGCGTAGCGACACAGGCTCGGAATCGCGCGTAGAGCCCAGAAGAGGGACGGTACATTTTAAGGGGCATTACTATCAGAATCAGAATCTGTGTTTATACTGGAGGAATCCGATGAGCTACAGGCTCTTTTCTTCACAGATGTCCAGATGTTGAGTGTGAAGAGAGGCGGGCTTGGACAGGAGACCTCGCGGCTAGAAGGTGACCATTGTTGATGGTCGACACTAAACCACAGTAGGAGTGAACGCGCCCGAGGGAAGACCACCGTGGAGATGGAGCGATGAAATCGAAGTTGGATGGATTGTTGCATCGCCAGGCTGCGAGAGCTGGTAACGGCTTGGGTGGGTGGGTGGGGTCGGGGGGGGGGGCGTT